>NC_058339.1:53711575-54014606 GCF_905475395.1 Chrysoperla carnea
ATTTTTTACGCATGGTTTCTGCAGATCCAAGACCTTGATCTATGTTGCTTATTTACGAAGTCGACCTCACGCCATTCCGGAAATGGACTAATTAGGTGATTTTATGCACCTATACCAGAAATCGTACCATCAATATTTTTAAGCATTACAAAGTTGAGACTAAACTTAGTATACCTTGATATTAATATACTCTGTATTATTGGGAAAATTACTAATGACGTTCAAAAGTCAATATGGCAATTATATGCAGACCATTAACAAAGTGGACTGTTTTTTATCAGACAGTTCATTCGTACATTGGAAAAGTATTTTCCAAATTACTATGGTTTTTTAATATCAATCTATTTATACAACGCCTGTTGAAACCCAGTTAGAGCCTCTTATCATAACTCTATTCCAAGCTACGGGTTGTTGATTAGCAAAATGATTTTACCGATAGTATTAGAGACGAAGCCAGTTAGGTTAATTTTTATTCTTTAAAGATGAGTGTCATATCTAATTTCTTAAAGAGAGTTGTAATAAAATTTCTTAGTTTTCTATACTTTATTCTGAATAGAAAATGATTGTGTTATCTTACTCCTTCGAGCGTATTTTAACCCTTAACAATAGATAAGGCAATACAACTTTGATTGAAATTGGATATTGTATTTTAATAGTTCAATATGTAGATTAATAGTTTAAGATAACTCTCATATTAAAGTCAGTATACCTGTATGATATGGCTCATATCCGTGAAAATATAGCGTGAATTATTTTTAATCTGTTATATAAATTTTTTTATTATAATAAGGTACTGTTTAAGGCAATTAAGTTGAACCAATTTAACACTGTTTAAGTAATACGCCAATACAATAGGAAGGCGTAGTTTAACCAAATGCAGCAAAAAAATGATGCAAAACACTTCATTTACATAAAGAACCTTAACTAACATAGCATAAGTATGTTATTTGCCACCGTACACTGATCGAACTCTTTATCAAATATTTGTTCAAAACGCTTTCTAGTACAGTACCTACCGCATTTACCATTTAGAAAAAGGCTTTAATGGGGAGGTCCCAGAAGGGGGTTCCCAGGTAGATTTACGAAGACAAAAAAAAGTCTCTCCACCAAAAATGCGCTTCAATTCTATCTCTATTCTGTTACAAAAATGTCAATAAATTTTGGAGAATTTTTAAGCAGAAACATTGTTGTTTTTGAGTCAGCATTTCTTAGGTTTAAACTTACTGTATACAAACTTTTGTTTTAAATAATTCCTATAATAATGCTTAATGCATCAACTTTCGAGATGATATTTTAAAAATTTTTTTAATATAATATTAAGAATATGAAATAATATACTTACGATGGTCACTGAAGTCATCTACAAGAATAATTTCTTTTATCAGATGTTCTGGACTCCGATTCAATACACTGAAACAACAAAAAAAGTTTCAATTATGTTTAAAATAGGTTTTCAAATTGCTAAGAAGTTCGAAAAAGAATTACCAATTTTTTTGATTTTTTTTTTTTTGCAATACCAAATAAATGTTAATCAAATTGTAACTTTGAACATAAAATCAAGAGAGTAACATTATTATTATATAACTTTGTATTTCCCGATTTTTCCACCAAATATGAATGGCGAATTTGCGAAGAAAGACGATATCAAAGAATAAAATATTCTTATGATAAAATGATGTACATCACTTTTTTTATGTTTGAAATATGATAAAATTATTTATTCGACTTAATTTTATCATGATTGTTTGATAATCATACAATTAACTTATTTCATTTACTAACCGTAAAATGGTTTTACTTTGAATAAGATTCCGAAAATACTCTAATTTTGTATGAAAAAAATTGTTCGTTATACATCATCATAATAAAAACAAAATTTGTAACAATAGAAGGTACAAAATATAATTTTAATTAATATTCATGAAATAAATTTGCAGTATATAAAAATTATTCATTTTTGTAATGTTTAAAATAATGCAATGCTGCAAAATAAAATAAAAATTTTATGCTTTTTGAAATAATTTATTATAAATTATGATACATTTTGTTTATTTTAAAATTTATGTTATAATTTTGTGATACTGAGAGCTCGCTCTACAAAAGACCTTACTTTTAAAACGAGGCGAAGGAACGATCATGAAATGTTCCTTAAGAATATATTTATAGTGGGTAAAAATTAAATGGATTTTCAAACAGGCTGCTTAAAAAGTATCAATGTTCCTTTGCTGGTAGTTTATCTGGTTTATCTGCTTCTTGTTACCTTGAATTCTCGGTTTGAAGACGTTTATTAAGTTACAGGGCGTCGTGTCCTTAGCGCATATCTAGGATCTTCTACCATTATATTTTCTAAGAAGATTTTTTTGCATTGTCTCCAAATGGATTGAGATCGAAAAAAATCGAATCATCAGGTGTATATTTGATGGTTACGATTTACGATTTAATTTTCGGATTCAAAATTACAATGCTGATTATAATCATTTGGCTGAGTCGCACAAACAATGCAAGACATCATATTCCGATTCTTTCATAGTTTTTTAAGGTATTTCAATACCGTAAAAATGAAAAAATAACAAAAGTTTAAAATTGTATTTTTCAACTAACCACACTTTTCTACGTCTTTTGTGAAAAAAAAAATTCATATCGAATCTCTGTACGGTTTATGAGAAATTAACTATCAATGTCAGTGTTTTTAACAAAAAAAAAGGCACATTTCTCATAAACCGTACACGAAACCGATATCAATTTTTCTCGCAAGACATACAAAAGTGTGATTTACCATTGTAAGTCCTTAATTTTGGTATGATTATACAGCTTAAAACATATTTATACAAAACATTTTTTTGTAAACATTTTTAAAAACACTTATTAACTAAAACCAACATTTATTATGACTTCTCCATACACCACCATGTAAAGAAAGGTGTTTTTAATGATTAATTTCAACTTGAAATTATAACATTTCAACTTGAGAGAACCAAATTTATACATTTTTAGTTTCGAAACGCCTTAATTTATCATAAATTATTAAAAATAAATTATTAGTAGGTATTCAAAGTTTAGTACCTAAAAAGATTGTTTTAAGTTACAAAATTTCTTGGTTTTAAAGAAACCCAAAGCCGAAAAGTGATTACATTCTTCTTTTTCTAATATAACAGGAATTTCGTTATTATTTCTCAAACTACGACCTTTGAGAACTGCCACAAGAATAATTTTCTACACTTGGTCAAACTACTTGGGTTATTGATTAAATCCACTAATGTTGGTAACATATGACCATATATTTATATGTATACGTACCATATTCCTGTAGTTTTCTGTACGGATGCTTACTTATTTCGAGATATAGTATAGCCGCTTTGAAAACACACTTTGGTATAATTTTGTAGTCATATAATGAAATCACAATGCGTCTGTACTAATATGAGGAAAAACAAATAAACCATTTATGACTAGTTGTGGGATAACGAACAATAAACACAAGAAATAAAGGATTTTCCATGAAAAACGATATAACTTCTATGGAAATTTCTATGATAAAATATGATACTAGCTGTGTGTAATCCCCGGTTTCGAAGAGATTTCGATTGCTTGACCCCGAAGAATCCGTTCTATAACATCGATGGCATTGTTTAAAATTATTTGTGAGGGTACTTGATCAAACATCAAGTTTCGAAAGCATTCATGTGTTCACACCGTGCGTGAGTTCTATTAGAGGCGTTTCCATGGTAAGGATACACTTCTTTAATTATAGAATTGTATGATTGCATATATAATTGTTTGGATTGCATTTATGACTAACATTGAAAATTTAATATTATTGTCTCACTTTAAATAAATAATTATGATAATTTAAATTACAGTAATAGTATTATCCTTTTCTATTTGAGAAAACTATGTAATTTTATCTTAGTTTAAAAATTTCTGTGAAAAACTGAAAAAAATTTTGGCAATTTGTTTTTGTTTAATTTTTTTACATTACTGAAAAAAACGCTATTTTAAAATTCTTCCACTCTTAATGGAAAACGCTTGATGTAATATATACTACACATTTTACGGGTAGTTTTGTGATTTATTCTATATAAACAACATATTACAGTCTAACTTTAGTACAAAGAACACATAATGAAAATCAAATACAAAACTGTAATAAAAATATATTTACGGGTTTACTCTACAACACAAGTAAATTATTACACTTACTGTTACTGAGTTACTATGGAAGGGATGCAGGATAATATCTATTTTATTAAATTTTCAAAATTACTCTCTCAAAGTAAAATGTAACATTGTAATTTTATTTTGTTCGAGAGTTTAAGTATATTACTTACTACTTACATTGAGTATATATATTTCTGGATTTATTTGTAAGAATATAAAAGTTTTTTTTACATTATTCTCGGTAGTATCTTTTTTACAAGCTTTTGTTTAACTGGCACATTGTTAAAAATTTTAAAATTTACTAGTTGTTAAAAAGTGCAGCAATGTTGCAAGAAAAATCATAGTAATGTTACAAGATTGAATGAAAAAATATCTATTACTTTGAATATTTTGAAATTTTAAATATTTACAGATCACAAATCGAAAAAAAATGACGGGTTGTACTCCGGGAGTACCGGTAGAAGTAAAAACTTGAATATTAACGTTGTGCATTTTTGATATTTTGGAATGGCCAGGGAATAATTTTGCACGAATTGCTTTAATTATCAGTATAAAAGTACTATCATTTATGTGGTAGAATACAATATTTATTTATTGCGCTATCGTACACAAACATGACAATTTCATGAACGAACATTTTTTACCCATTACAAAAAAAAGTGTATTAGGCCGCTAAAGAAGCCTTCACTTAAAAAAAAAAACCAAAATAAAAAAAAAATTCATTTTTAATAAGAAGGCAACCGCACACAGTGTTTCCAAGCGGTCACCCATCCAAGTACTGACTGTACCCAATGTTGCTTAACTTCAGTGATCGGACGAGAGCCGGTGTACTGACTGTGACATAGTCTTACGCTTTTTCGATCAGGTCATGTGTCCTGACGCGAGTTTAACATTTTTTACCCATTACAAAAAAGTGTACAACGCCGCTAAAGAAGTTTTCACTTCATTAATTTAACAAAAGTGTAGTGTGTGAATTGCTCGTTTAAATATATAAGATAGCTAAATTTGCCAACCCTATAAATTCTTGGTTTCTAAAAAATATACCATAGCCTGTTTCATGAAAAAAAATTTTTGGATACTGCTGTGATTTAGTGTCTAAGAATCTCTTATCGCACTATTATCGTTGATCCGAAGAGCACAAATAGTTGTAGATTTAGAGAAGTTTTACTCTTTTTAAAGGTCACAATGGACCTTTTGGCCTAAGATTGTTACTCTTCGGCTATCTGTTATAGCTTAACCAAGGTTCTTATTCTCTTTGAAAGTTTGAATATCATATAATACCAGATATTAATATTAACAGTTGCTTGAAATTTTGTGTACACATAATGTATAAGCGTATTACGCCCTGACGTGTAGCTATAATTTTTTGAAATGGAGAACAGAGATTCTTTTGAATCATCTATTATAGCTTAATTAAAGCTCCATTCGCTTTTAGTATCAGATTAAACTAGATCCTTATCTTTTCCGTTACTATAAATGAGGTGTACATATCAATTCGATAACTATGCATATTTGAATTACCCCATGACGTTTTTGAAAACGAGATGGATTATACACCCGGTATTTTATAGCTTTAAAAAAATTAGATTTTACTGTAGTAATTTAAAATAGATAAAAATAATTTTTTGTACTCATATGTGACAAAAGTGCAATATAGGAAAAATATACTCAATGATTTATATGTAAAAATAATATATTGCATAAAATTTGTAAAAAAAAAAAAACAATGCAAAAAATAATATTTATTTTTCTTTCGTTGTCAATTTTAAAAAGAAACTAAAATATATAAATAATAAAAAAACAATTTGATAATATTTTATTTTTGTATTGAAAGCTGAGGCTATAAATTTCTTTTATTTATTATGTTATGGATTTTTGTACGAGTTGCCGATGATAGTTATACAAATTACTTACTGCGGATGCAAATTATTAGATTTTAAAAGTATAAAATATTTTTAATGCAATAAAACTAAATTTTTTGCAGTTTATTCAAGTAGAAATTTTTAAAAGATTCTTTTCAGGTGAAATAAAACAATTTAAAGTTTGTAACTTTTAAACTGAGACATTATATTAAATTATTTTGCTATTTGGAACATTGATCGATTAATGATAAATCACTATTTTTACCAATGAGGTTAATTACGAGTCCATTTTGAGCAAATCTTATTAGCTATAGATATCATGGGAACATTTAAACTTTTAAAAGGAAAGAATAAATAAAATAATTCATTGGATTTTTAGCTGATTAAATTACAGTTATTTTGTCAGAGATTTAAAAAAAACTTTTCTCTCTGTTTGCCTGAAGTTGGAAAGATATAACTTGATTAGATTTTTAGTCCATAAGATCATTCAATTATATTTTCTTTCATATATAACTTTATTTTTATTTAAGATCAAGTTTATGAAAACATGCTCTTAAATCTTATGTTTGTGACAAATAGTGCACAATACTAAGACATTGTATCTAAACATTCATTGTATCGACGAGCATACTTAACCGTTTTCTTGGTGCTAAAAAACTCATATGTTAATGTTTCAATAAGATTTTTTTTGAAGGAAATGGTAGGAACGTTTTTCGAGATTATATAGAAAAGTATCTACTTTTTTGTGCTCAGTATACCTCCAGAATGTTTATTATGCCCATTTACTGTGAATATCCCCACAGACGGTAAAAAATTCCCTTTTTATTAAATACAGAATACTTGTATTAATATTCTATTTCAATTTTATTGCATTTCTTAGAAAAACCATTTCACGATTGAAATGCCTTAAGTCATCAGTTTGGATTTTTCTTTATCGTGATTTCTGATGATAATATTGAATTTAAAAAAAAATTCGTGGAAATCAGATAAAATTCGTCTCTATGATACATCAAAACTTGAGCTATTTATAAAAGTTTCTGAAATTTGTGTAAAAACATGCAAGAAAGTGTAAAAGTTTTTTTTTTTTGTTTTTTTTTTTTTCGAAAACGTGAATAATATAATTTTATTTTCTATACATGTCATACCAAACATACATTTAAATGGCTTATAGTGACTGGGGTGACTTTAGTTATAACTTTTTTTCGGTATAGGTACTCATAAAATATTAAGGGTTGTTGATATATAAACACACCTTTGTAATATTTTATAGTAAATACCCATCCAGACAGGAATCGCCTTAGAAAGAATCAATTTTATTGTCTTAAAGTAATATGAATTTCTTAATTGAAAAAGCTCGATTCACTATACAATTTCCCGTTGGTTTAATGAAGCAAAAACTACTTCCGGGTAACGGCTTATTACCCTTCAAGGTTTATTACCCTTCTTTATTACCCTTCTTTACTAACCTATTTTTTATATTCCCGTTTAGATATTTGTTGAAGAGTTGGTTAAATTAAGTCTAAGAGTTTTAAATATTCGTTAAATTTTTGTCATTACCCTTATTTTTGCCTTCTCTATAACATTTTCTTCTCTTTCGTCCATGTTGTCAGATTTAAGAATTTTCTTATGTATGTGTGCATGTATATGTGTATTTATACTCTAAGTGATATTACTATAAGATTACATGTTATTCATGTTATAGTTATAATACTTTGAACGGTAAAAAACGTGATTTTTTGTGACTCGGAAATAATGTTTGTTCATGTCAAATCTTCCTACAGAATTTTAAATCAGTTATCTTCAACCGATTGAGCTGAAATTTTATATACACGTTTAGTATGGGTGACAATGCATGATTAGCTAAGTGACGTCATTCTAAATACAATATGGCGGATCGATCAAGATGGCGATCGCTCAAGTTATATTTTATGCAGTAACAAGATATGATTACATAAGAATATCGGATATAATTACATATGAAATCGCTTCCATCAGATTTGTTATACATACCCTTTTTAGTTTTAAATTGAAAATTAAAAAAAAAAACTTTTAAAGAACAAACTTTTATTGAACTTGAACAATTAGAAAATATTAATTTATATGAGGCACTCGTATATGGCAGTCAGTAAAAGTTTTAGGCGCTCCCATTCATCCTTGATATTTAAAATTGAGCGTCTCCAGATTTTACTTTTTAATTTGATACCTTTCTAAAAAACAAACAAAAGTGTCTAAGTTTGAAAATTTTCTTCATAAACGCAATAAAATTTAATAAATATTTAACGAGTATTTAATCAAGTAAATCTATTTATTGTTTCAATTATTGTGGTGTATTGTTCACCTATCATACTGGTTTGGAATATAAAGAAAGGTATAATATATTGAGAAGTGTTATATAAATATTTTTCTTTCTATGTGCGTATCCTTACTATATTGGCCATAATACAGTAAATGTTATATGATTTATAATACTTTTACGTGTTTTGTTTCTATAAAACGAAATGTGTGTATCGTAAATAAATATGTTAAACTCGAAACAATGCAAAGGGTGAAAACCTTCTACGAAATGAGTATCATACATCAATCAGAAGTAAGTCTACGGTTAGTAACCCTTATTTTAGATTGACTGAATTAGACATGTGCATTTGTTTGTATTTTATTTGAAGAAAATTGCTATATTAAATGCATAAGGTAATAAGGTAAGCTATATTAAATGTAATTTATATGAAAATTACATCTAATTTTTATTAAATATTTATTTCCAAGTAAAATTAATCACCTGTCTGGATGCATATTTCGTGTGGTATTTATTGCATGTGAATAATTTTGGACATGTAATGGGTGGAAAAAATCGATATATTTGTAGTCTTACATATCTCTTTATAAAAAATGATTTCATTAAAATAAATCGTGAGCTCATAAGCGAAATTTTCATAATTCTTTTATCATTCTGTGCGGATTAATAAAAATAAGTTTGGTTATATGGAAATTTGAAGTTTTAATCGTGGTTGGTGTAGCTTGAGGATTGAAAAAAGCTTTTTTGACAGTTGCAAACTTTCTCTCATTTGTTTGTATGTGATCTTGTTATAAATAAATTTCTTTTGACGTATACGAAAACTACCACTAAAAAGCACAAAAACTGGATTTCCATAAATACGACACTCAACGATTAAAACTTGAAATTTATTACTAAACTTCTCTATATCACTCTTTAAAAAGACGTAGCGTCTAAACAGTGATGGCTACAGTTTTTAAATAATTATTTGCCACAAGTGAAAAATTTAAAACTTAGGGTCACAAAGAGAGTGATAAACAATTAGAAGTAAAAATTATTTTGAGTTTTAAGGCTGTTGCCTCCGTACAATATTGTAAAAATGTTGTATACTACTTCAACAACGATAATATGTATGTATCACATTCTAAGCACACATACATATTCAAATATCGTATAAATTTTAACTTGCTTTTAACTACAATGTACTATACTGTACTGTATATATGCTGTATGATAAATAATAATAGTAAACATTTGTGATTCTGTATATAATAGATATCTCTCTTACACTGCTTATAGTCTAAATATAATTGTTTCTATTATACAAAAAGTTTAAATAACATTTTTTACTAAACTCAAAACAAATACAAGAATGTTCAACTAGATTTTTGGAAATATCTTAAATCTATTTTTTTTTCTAGAATTAAATAACACAAAAAAAACAGAATCTTTCCTATGCTCACCATGTTAATGATCCAAAATTTAATTGAATTTATCTCGAGTAAGAGATGAGCAATCGACTTCAAATTTTTATGGTAAATGTATTATTATATTCTTAATAAGTATACAATTAATTAGAATTTTCTGTCGATATCTTAAAGCGAGACAGCAACCTTAAAGACAGTTATTTCAATTTTCGGTTCTTACTTTATATATGGTTACTTTATGTCTCAATAATTAAAATAACAATTATTTAAAACATATTAATTATTGTTTTTGTTTATTTAAATACTTGATTTGAAGAGTTAACTTTATATCATTTATTTGTATAAGAGAGTGTTTCTGTGAATTTGTAGGTAAACTAAAGTACATGTAATGGGATATGTTTACAAATTTACTGTGTATGTTTACATAAATAAACTGTATACTTATATGTGTAAATACATAATACCTTCAAACTATATACAAAAAGTTTGTGAAATACTGAAGTAATTTTTCTTTCATATAAGTGGTTTATAATTTTCATCTTGTAAAGATGATCTTGGGTATGAAACTAATGAGTAAGTAAGCTCTTCAATCATAGTAGAATCAGTCTTTATATTTACAAATCTCACATGGAATATATATCAATGCTATTTTTCAAGACTCTTCCACCAATTTTTATGTGAAAATTAGTTGAAAAGTCTAATAATACAGTGTGTTTATTTTAAAAGTAACCACCCTTAAAAACTCTTGACCTGATTATTGTTTTGAATGAAAGCACGTCGATTTAAATATCGACGGGGAAGTTGGAACCAAGAAAATTCTAGGTTTCATCCCTTCACTCAAAACAATAATCACATCAGGTCGAGATTTATTAAGGATGGATAACTTACATTTTCTGTACAGTTTTTCTAAAGAACTTTTTTTAATCATGGTTTAATAGAGAATTTTATGGGAAAAAGTAGCAGATTTGATCAAAACTATAACAATAAAAATATATTATCAATTGGGAAACATTTTAACCAGTACTTGATTCAATAATATTTTACATCTCCGCGAACCACAAAAAGAGATTTGTTAAAGTCAAAAAAAAGATTATAAGGGACAAATTCTGCTAAATTTCATTTATGTGTGTACATCTATAATATAAAAATGAATCACCGGATGTGTTGCTAAGCGCAAATCTCGAGAGCAGCTGAATCGATTTCGCTAATTATTTTTTTATAATATTCCTTGAAGTAGGAGGATGGTTCTTACGGAGAGAAAAATTAAAATAAATTGCCTGAAAAAGTCTAAAAACAACACTTGTCGATATTCCCATACAGAAGATTCGTAATAATAATTAAAAGTCAATTTGAACGATACTATAAAGTTTAAGTGATAGTAGAAGGGTTCCAGGAAAGCAAAACAATTGAGTGACGTTAGTATCATATAAATATTAATGTTAATATTTATCAATATTTATACAATTGCAACATTACTCAAAAACAAATTGTCTATGGTAAAATGTAAATTGTCTGTGGTAAAATGTCAATTGAAATGAAATCGTCTCTTTGCTGTGCATAATATTACTAAATCTAAAAGCTGACACGGTGTCCCGAATAGTAGAATTAGTATTAAAAAAAAAGAATCGATTGTTAGGCGGTACGAAGGTGGCCGAGCAGCTAATTTTATAAAAAATTTTCAAATAATTTTTTCCCGTAGGATCATATTAACCACTAATATTTTATAAACTCTCATTACCTATATAATATAATAATACATAATGTAAACAAATAATAATATAATAAAGCTATTTGTATTATTGGTATCGTAATCGTAATATTAATTTATTGAATACATAAATATTTTGTTTGTAATATTGTAATTACTTTTATTGTAGGCAGGTACTTATATTGTTTAATAAACAAATACTTATGTAGACTATATTTTACCATCAAATAATAAAATTAGATTCAAGAAACAATATCACATGCTTCAAAAAAATCAACGGTAAGTGGCAAATGGAGAATTTAAAACCTATTTCGAGAATTTTGTTTGTCATGGTGTAGCAAAACAATTTTTATAAATATATAGGACGAGGATGGGTAGAAGGTTTGACAGTCATTTCCGAAAGATTGGAAAATTGAGACGCTATTGCCAGAGTTGTGTTTAAAAAGCGGGAAAAGCTTAACATAATATGAATATTCATCAATTTGCATATTTGCATTTATACAATCAGTTTCTTCTTTCTCAATAAATATTCAGCAATGTTAGACTTTCAACGCAATGAAAAATTTACCAGATTCTATAAATTAATCAATGATTCTGACAACTCTCCAGAGGAAACAGTCGTTAGACACGACCTTATAGTAAAAAATATGTATGTGAGATCAGTTAGTACCAAGGAAGTAACTTTTAGGAGTGTCTAATAATATGGAGGAATAAAAAGCATCTAATAATAAGATGCATCTTATCTTGAGGAAATTTTATCTTAGTGACAGAGCTCAAATTACAGTGATACCTTACTGGAGTAATTAAAAAATTTATTTTAAACTAGCTTTTGCCCATGGCTTCGATCGTGATAATGATCCATTTCAATGGATTTCATAAATGATACATTTAGTGAATCATTGATACATTTAGTGAATCATTGATTCATTTTAAGAATCTACCTTTACAGACTCTCTATATACCACTCGCACTCTAGGTAATGCCAACTTTAAAGACACACATGGAAACCCGCTTGTCTTCGCTGAGCCTATCACCTTAACATCAACTTTACTCCATCCTCTTGGAAAATAACACAGTTTTCGGCCATGGGGCCCGCTGTATGCCTTTAAAGAATGGCAAAAAAAAAGTGATACAGTAAACTTTTGTCATAAACCATGAGCACATAAAAATTTCTAACTTAAAAATGACAAAGTTTCATAAAAATGTCTCCCCCTATTTTAGCGTGATCGTTAAACGCCATTTAAAAACTGTTCTTAGATTTACGTCGTTGCACGATGCATTTAATTATCCCAGAAAAATGATATAATATCTTGTATTTCAAATAATATTTAAAAAATAATACTATTTTGAATACTATTATTTTGAAGGGAATAATCGAAAATACTTTAGGTAATACCTAAAACTTAAATACCTAATAAAATTCTGTATTTATTGTTTTGTATTATTGTTATTTAATTTTTAAATGTTTTAATTTTATATTTTATTTGATTTAAATAAATTTTTAATTTGTTAATGAAGGAATTTTATTTTTAATAATAATAACAATAATAATATGATTATGTTGTTGAATATTTAAAATTAAATTAATTAATTAATCAATCATATGAATGTAAAATTCATACACCAGAAATAATTTATACATCGTATTATTTTAATCATTGACTATTGTTTTATAGAATTTATATAATCATATATGATAATTAATACTTATTTATTTATTAACAATATAACAACATTTTATGATGTGTTGCGTAAATAAAATGGTGTATCGGATGTTTTAAAATCTATAATATCATAGTAATATTTCTAAAAAGACAAACGTACGAATGCAAAAATCAGGTTCCTTTGAAGATCCAACGCGTGGTTTCTGAATTATCGAATTCAATCGTAAACGTAGGTTAATATTCCAGAGCGATTTTTTAAGCAACTTGTCGTTAATTCGCAGCAAAATCAACCAGATTATTGTATTTTTGCGAAATCCAGCTTATTTAACAATTATAATGAATATTTTTCGAGGTATTTCGAAATAAAAACGTTTCGTATAGGACTTTTTGCAATATTTAAAAAATACCAGTCCAGTCCCCTATTTTCGAATATATCAAAATTCCTTATATATTTTTCAAAGTGGATAATTAAAAAACATGGAAAATTTTTGTTTTCCTCGATTTGGATAAAAATTAAATTTTTTCGGTAATTTTGATTCAAAAAACAAAAAAAATCGATTTCGTTTGGAGATTGGATTTATAGTTTCTGATCTATCCAATAAAATTTTATGCAAGTGGTGATATCTCGGAGAAATTTCCCCAAGAAATTTTGGTTTAACCACAAAACCATACCATAAGTTTTCTTGTCAATGGAATATATAGAGTATTTTGGATCAAAACAATTAAAAATCTAGCTCTTGTGACGATTAGATGAGTATTCGAGATATCTCTCGAATCGTTCTAAAATAATAGCATTTCCTTTAAGATTTTAGGCAACATTAAAAAATACTCACTCAAACATTAAATAAACACTATTTTTGTAATTTTTTGCTGAGTTTACCATTTTTATCAAGTTTCATTAAATTCCGTCCCAAAATTATTTTGCTTTCTCAATTTTTTCAAGGCGACTCTTTAAGAAAAATACACAAAATTGAGAAAATTTGTTTGTATTATTATTTTGACACAAAAAATACAAAAATCGAGCACGTTTGACGGTTAGACGGGTTGTTTCTGAAATATCGCCAAAAATTGTGTGCGAGGAGATTATCTTTTTATTCAACAATGATTTAAAAAACGCCTTAATTAATTATAAGTCAAAGATATATCTCTCTAAAATAGTGGGACCTTATACCGAAACACACTGTCTGGTCTGTGTAATTATAATTTGCTATAATTAAATATCTATACAAATTATTGTATTGAAAAAAAATCGTGCAGGAATATTTATAATTTAATTAAATATTATAATTTTTCAACATGTTAATTTATTAAATTTATTATTCATACATTTTGATATTACGGGAAAATTTTTTTAAATTTTACAACATTTTTTTTAAACATGAATTAAAAGTAATTCCCACAGATTTATCATGGGATAAATTCAAAAGGAGCGACACAATACATTACATATATGTAATATACTCCTATATGGGCAGTTGGTACGGGAAAGAATGTCCAAACATTACGGTGCCGACAATATTTGTTTTCTCTCTCGTTCGAGACATTTTATCTATACTGCGCATGCTTGAGAATTCTCTAAAATATGTATTACATGCGCAGAGCTGACAAATGCGATCGGAAGAGTGAGAGAACGATACACTATCTGTTTCACTTAGTCCGAACGCCTTCCACTTATAGGAACTGACCATATATGTTTACGTATTACATATATGATACATTATTAAAAGAAAAACTTTCGTTTCATCCATCAAATAAGATTTTCGTCATTATAGTTCAATTAAGTGTTCAATTTTTGACTCTTTTAATATCGATTGTGAAACGTTACCATATATGAACAAATTTAAATGACGATTTAAATGGAATGGAAATGACAAATTCAAATAACTTTGTGGTAGTTGTAAAGTTTTTTGTTAATTTACCAAAGCTATAAAAACGAAAATTTTCCGCGGACTCATAAATTTGGAATTTTTGAATTCTTTGTACAAGCCGCTTTTTAAATCTGTGATTATACGAATTATTTTTATTTTTGCTATTTTAACATTTGAGGAAATACTTTTGGGATTAATTTAACATACCTGACAACCGTTCGTAGTAATGTTGATCGTGCTTCATTATGATACGTGATTATTACACTTGTTGATGGAAGATCAGAACGCCAATCCCGTTTACGGCACCTGTAAAAAAAAAGAAATCATTGAGTTTAGTTAAAATTCAAAATTTTTTGTATTATAAACAAAAAGTGTATATGAGTGGTGAAAATGGATAGTTTACATCCAAAAGTAATAAAATAACTATGGTTGAAGTAATGAAGTAAATACAAGGTTGAAGTGATTCCCAGAGATCCAGGTTCGTTTCCAGGAAATAGCGTGTCATTTTTTATATATATCTTATATAACATTTCTTAAATTTATCCATGATTTATTCATTTCTCAAATTCAGGAAGAGTGTTTATATAATATATATACACCTCGTGGTACAATCAATTGTGCTACTACCTATACAAAGGCTGGTTCATATTTTTTCCATCCCTATGCCACGTTCGACACTGTCGCTTTTTTTTTTTGGTTTTCGTAAATCTACCTGAATTAAATTAATTCTAAATAGTTTTACTCTATAGAAAGAGTGATTCACATTTTGATTCATTTCTGATGTAGTGATTATTTCATCAATCGGAGGATCAATAAAAATTAAAAGAGAACTTATTAGTTTTAATATACAGACTTTTATCAATCAAACTATTTTCAATTTGTTACATGCAAATTGTAAAGCAAATGTCAAATCAAAATTATTGAAAAATAACAGCAATTATTCTTTAAATCTAAATTAACATAATTACTTATTTAAATTTGATAGAAATTACTATTAAATTTTCAATGTAAAAGATAAATGAAAACCATAGATTTATATGTTCATCCATACAATTAAATGAATAAAGAAGTGTATGTATCGTTTCTGTGGAAAACGGCACAAAGAAAATTCATACACGGTATGAATAGAGGCTCAAACCATAAAAAATGTACACAAAATTGAATTTGAAAGTGAGCCACTGAATATTTAACCGAAGAAATTATTCAATGAAATATTATGCCGTACTAGCTTTTGAAAATAAGAATTACAAAAAATCAACCACCCTATACAAAAAATAAATTTTTCTTCAATTTTCTTACAAATTAAAATCAAAATTAATTAAAAATTTAACAAGTCATAGGTATAATAAAAACTTCCATAATCATTTATTTCCTTGTAAATATGAAAACTATTATTCAAAAATTTAGTAGTTTTAAAGTTTGATTTCTCAACACAAAACATGTTATCATTAATAATAATTTAGTAGTGTATATGTAGTATATTAAATATGTCAGATCAGACTCAGAGAGTTGAATTGAATTGAATTGAATAGAGTAAAACTTTTTAAGTTTGGTATATTATATTCTCATGTGAATAAAATTTATTTTAGAACCATGCCATCCATACAGCATCCACCATAAAGCAGTCAAGGGAATATTTTATTATATATATATTATGTATATAATAGTCAAGTATATAAATAAAATATTAATGCCTATAAACATATACAGGCTGTTTGATTTGAAAAATTATTTTCTTGTAAATTGTATAAAGATGTATCTCAGTTTGAGAAGATGTGAATATCAATTCAGAATCAACCTTAAAGAATAATAATAATAATAATGGGGTTTAACCTCCGTTTCTATGACATATACGCCTATAACAGAGGACCCACATCATTATTTGTTAATCTTTTTTTTATTTAATTACAAACATATTTACAATTACATTTTTGATGTGGGTGCAGTCGGTTACGTTGTTCTTATTCAAGCGACGACAATGTGATCAATTCTGCACTCCCATTAATTATAAATTGTTCACACTGCCGCTGCCTGGATTCGAACCCGCAACCTAAGTCTAAATGGACAAACAGTAAAAGGCAAACGCCTTAGACCGCTCGGCCATTTAGGCTCTTAAAGAATAATGTCATAGGTCGTCGAAATTAGACGGAAGATAAGAATGTAATTTTTTGATATCTGGCTCGCTCTTTGAAGTATCAAACATTGAAAATTTCGGTTTAATTATTCAGCCTTCGATATTTCGAAAACTATGTACACTTCAAAATTAGCAGTCATCATATATGGCATACTATTATTATTCATCATAAAAGTTGAAAATACAATTAAATTCCCAGAGGCAGTTAATGTAATGGGGCCGATTTTGAAAATCTCCAGTTTTACATATTTCCGCGGTTTCATGTACGTATGTTCGTATGTTCGTTCGGATTCTTTCGCCTCGATTATCTCGCGAATCAGTTATGACATTAACACGTGACTGGATTTATTCGACTCGTAATCGTGTAATTAAGAACTGAAAGAGAGTTTTCAGCAGAGTTAGTTGAGTCGTTTTTTAATGGTAATAAAAAAACTGGAAAAAACTGAATCAACAGAATCTGAAAAGTGGATAAAACACATCATTTATCTATGGAGATAATGATTGTTCCGTTATCTATGGAGATAATGATATATTTTTCTGGAATGCGAAAACAACTTTAGCTGAAATTTCGGTTTATAAATAAACCTTGGTAAATTTATTTTAATGTTACATAGATTTTGAAAGTAAAAATTCGATTGCCAACAAAAAAATTGTTTTCTGATTGTTTTTATATGAAAATACAGGCTTTAAATTGTCAAAAATATTTTTTGGAATTTTAAAAATAATTGATTATACTGCCAAATCTGTTTAAATATCCAAACCTTGTGAAAAGATTGCCAAGTGAAAAAAGATGTGAAAGAAGATGACTCTACCGAAATCAACCATTCATTATTTTCTGGAAGCTGTTTCGCTGCATCTATGCCAAATTGAAATCAAGATTTTACATTACCTGTAGAACCGAGGAACTGTAATTTTGAATATTTTATAAACACTCTATATACAAATAATTTATAGTACAACCATCATCGACAAATATTGAAGAACTACTTTAACTCTTCAGTTAGAGTTTGTAAAATAATATATTTATTTGTATTTATATATGTATGTATTATATTTGTACTAGCATGATATCCGTCTGCTCCGCTGGGTAATAAATCTAGCAAATTTTATGAAATTACAAACCCCCGATAAAACAGATCACAACTTTCAAACGGTTGAACCGACTTGCATGTAACTTGCAGATTTTAATATAGACATAGCACACTTCGTTCAACCCCTATTTCCACCCTTCACAACCCTTCCTCTGTACCAAATTTCATTTAAATCGGTTCAGTAGTTTAATCATGATTGTGTAACATACATACAGACAGGCAGTGTTACTTTCGCATTTATAAGTAAGGAAAGTAAGGATTATAAACCTACACTGATAGTGAAAATGTTTCATGAAAAGCATAAAAATAATTTCAAGGAAAAATTCTATTATAGATATGAAATAAATTGAAATCAAAGGACTAAACCTAACTTCATTATAGTTAGTTTAAAAGATAAAGAGAAAATTTTTAAACGGTTATTAAACTAATTATAAAAAACTAAGGTATATTTTCAGTATTGACTTATTTAGATAATTTTCTGAAAAATATTGGAAACGAAATACCATTGCAATATTAAGCAAGAACAAGAGTATAATTAATCCCGAGTTTTGACAGAGATTATTCATAAGCCGTCAACTATTAAAGGTTTTTTTTTACTTTCTTATGTTTTGATACAGTTTTTCACTCAACACGAATTCTTTCATGGATTTCACAGTGCATGGTTTCTTCATGAAAAGATCAAATTTCACTAAAAAGCATTAAGTTATAAAAATATGACTTTTACAATATTGATATTATTATTTATATTTTGTTGTCTATTGATTCTGTATTTAAACTGGTTTATATAAAAATATTTTACTTTATACTTTGTATAATACAAGAAATAATAGGGGAGATTGTAATACCGAGGATTAAAATTTACATTTATGTGGTTTATAAAGCAATTTTTAATGATATGACGTCAATAATTAGTCTCTTCTATTGGCACTATTTTTTCAAAAAGTATTTTTTCAAGAATTTAAATATTAAAAGTCTTCCCTCTCCGTCCTCAACGGCGCATAAAAGGGTAACACGGTTTGATTGATATTAACCGAGAAGGGAAGTAGGGACATGTCTGCTAGCATGAACGTAACATTTGTGCGGTGAATAACTAATTTGGAAAGGAAATTCTTTCCACACTGTCTCGAAAATGGTCGCTCTGTCATATATATGTCCTTTGAGAGAAAATGCTCCTTATTGACTCAGGAACTTATTTACCACATGACAGAAAGTTAGGGTACATTAATTTTTTTACGTGCCATATCCTGGAATAAAACACAAAAGTCAACTTGTAAATAAATAAACAATCAAAAGCAAATTGTTTTGCTTCGAAACTAAAAAAAAAAACGTGACAGCTAACGCAGAAAGATTATCTTTTTTTCGGTTACTTAAAGAAATAGATAGCAATATCCACCGAGAAGCTGTTGAATGATTCAAGGTAAAATGTATCCGAGGGCCTACAGACAATCCTTCAATATACATTAATATCAATAATACATATACAGATATGTATGTCAAACAAGTATCGTCTATAGATTTGTCATATGAACATACAACATATTATTATCTTATATATGTATATGTAATATGTAATATATATTGTGTGGTGATATTCTGTTTTAACTTAACTGACAATGTCACTTCTGTTTTTATATTTGTGGTTTATTTTATTTTTGTAGGTGTATCAACAATTTTATGAACAATGATACCTAGGAAAAACTCCAGCATCTCACAGACAGAAATTTAAAGATTTATTAAACTTTCATTGCGGAAGCGCAGGGAAATAACACACTGTATATTATTTGGTCTTACTCATAGCTATTTTTATATAATTGAAGAAAATAATCAATATGTAGATTCAAAACAAATGTTTCAAAATTCAGTGACCCACTTCGCTTTGTTTAAACATAAAGACAGGTAAAGACCACTGCGTTATAACCTTCACCTCCCTTAATCTCACTTATCCGCCTTCCATGACAATCGAATTAGGGGTAAAGATTGCTTTACATTAATAAAATAGATGTACAATTTTCAATTTTTTTAAATGTAAAAATATACGTTTACTATTTTTATCGAAATCTTTAATTTGTGTTACAAGTTTTTGAGCCATTTTAACACGAAAAAAAGCAAAAATTTCCCGACGCAAGAAGTTTGTTCATGTTTATTTTAAGTCTTGGAGCAAAATTCTAAAAAACTTAGTTACCTAATAATTATTAACTGGTAAAATTTTCAAGTATAGTTATCGATATTATTTTTGAGCAATATCTATTTATATTTGCCATTTAGTTCCACTTTTTAAAATTCAATAAAATTAATTCGATAACAGTATATTTTTTCTTTTTTAAATCATTCAACAAAAATTTAAACTTGTATACCATAATAATTGTTTGTTTCTGTGTTAACAAGTCTTATTAATTAATGTACGTCCTTAAGGCCAAAAACATTTCTTGGATTATTGAACTGGTAAAGTAAGTCATCTTTCTTGCAATGATGTAAGAAGTGAATAAATTTCACTATATAAAATACAAATTGCCTACTGAACCAGTTTTATTGATTTGTTTAATAAATTAAACACTTTAAATATAAATTGATTAACTTTCTTTTATATATGAGAAGTAGTCAGTAAATATAACATCTTTATTTATCTGTTTACGGATTAATTTGATTTCATTTCCGCTTCAAGTTTTCATAACCATTAATGATATTTTGTATATCAATTTATTTGTAAGTTGTATATGAGATATGTCAATATTAATATTATTTATCAATTTCAAATGAAATAAAAAACAATTTTAACAAGAAGAAAACCGACTTCAAAAGAAAAACTTTTCCAAAACAAATTAATATGCACTAAAAAGTAAAAAAATAACGATAATGTAGTTAAATTTAATGTTATTTTTGGAGTGGGTGTCAGGCAAGGAAACAACTCTGACAGAACAGTTTGCTACATTAGTTTGGCTGACACCAGAGCCAAAAATAACAATAATTTTAACTACATTATATTATCGTCATTTTTTTATTTTGCATGTTAATTTGTTTTGGAAAAGTTTTTCTTTTGAAGTCGGTTTTCTTTTTGTCAAAATTTTTTTTTTTTTCTGATTTATAGTGAATCTGAAGTACATTAACTAGTTTGTCACTAAAAAAAGAATCATCGAAATCGGCTGGCGTGATATTGAGTTATTCGTCTTCTTGTCGTGTATACTTAATGCAAATTTAAGACTTTTATGGTTTTCTCATGGATGCCGTTGTCAGTCAAAATCGGTTCACCCAACCGAAATTTCTGAGGTAACACAGTCGAATTGATAACCTCCTCCTTTTTGTTTGAAGTCGGTTAATAAATAGTTGCTATAATATTTTATTTAATTAAGAAAGAGATTGGACTTTTGTGTATTTATAAAAATTTTAAGGGTATCCAAGCACGGTACTGGTAAGCAGTTATGCAATATTGCAATTTTCTCAGTTCTGTTATAGTTTTTTATTATTCTGATTGAAAAAGTAAGTGAGTTATTTATGTGAATTGTACACGAGATTCTTTTCACAGAAAGAATTACATTTTCTAAATATACGATAATTTTTAAAGCCGTTTATCTGAAAATGAAAATACTCTGACAAAATGGCATATGACCTATTTCTTACTTCCTTGAAATGAATTAAATTAAATTAATAGTTATTTACGATACAAGTGGAATAAGAGCACTATTAACATACGCATGCGAAATGTGCTAATCGAGTGCTAGCATGAGTTGGGCAATAGCAGGAGTACGTCAATAATGCGTTATTACGTCTATTTTGTACAAAATGCCTCTGAAATATGAAAATAAACGATAATTATAATTTAAAATGTACCATGAGTTATTGAGAAAACTAGAGAAATAAAAATTTACTATAGTTACTAGTTATAAGTTTTGACAGTAATTTGGCTAATTTGATTGGTTAAAAAAGATGTTACTCATTTTTAAGCCAATTTGATTGGTGGGACTATGAACTATTTTGAGCACGCAAAATGAGTGAAAAAAGTACTTTTTATCTCACGGGCGTAGATAAATATTATTTACTGATTTTTTTAAATATTTTTTTGCTACTTTATAATTTTATACGTTTCTCGATGCCTTTTTTTAATTTTTAGTCACCAACGTGCTTTGCTATGTGCATTCATAGGGAAAGAGTATTTATATTTGAAATAATTTTAAATTAATAGAAAATTTTTTGAAATTTTGTTAAAAGTTTAAATCATTCTTAACTGGTAACAAATTTCAATAGTAATCAATTTTATAGTAATCAAATTTCAATTTAGTCTCATGCTAAACCTTACTTTTTTCCATTTTTGAAACTAAAAATTAATTCGAAAACAGTATTTTTTTTCTTAAATTATTCGAAATCATTTAAAATTTTATATTATCATAATTTTTTTTTTGTTTATTAACAGATCTCATAAATTTACGTCCTGAAAGAGATCTGCATTATTACAAATACCATACAAGTTTCACACTGGCAGGTACTTACATACATATTTTTTTGTTATATCAAGGTGTGAATTACCTACTTTAATAAGTGCCAAATAATCTTTTGCAGGTCACACAACATTCTGTTTATATAATATACAAATTGGTAGCATTGCATTTTACACAAATAATTGGATTGTATTAAAAAAAATACATTAAGAAACGTTACCAAAAACTTTTTTTTGTACAATAATTTTATAATTTTTTGTTGTTGATTGTGCAATTGATACAGCGTGTTTCAATCGAGTGTAACCGTTGACTTATTGACAAACGACGTTGAAGCTCAAATATGAGTCTTGAGAATCCAGTGTCTCGAGAAACACAATTCGGAAATATTCTTTGGCTTTTGTTTTTGTCACGTTCAAATTATTATAAAACAGAGTTTTCGTTAAAACCAGAGGAACAATTTCCTACTCGGAAACTAAGTTTTTGATGCATTCTTTTGAAATACATTTAAATCTTTAAATCGAAATGAAAAGAAAAAAAAATTCAGTTGATTTCTATTCATTCCGCTTCTATTTCAAAAGAAATTAATCTGGTAATTTTAATTTGTGATTGCATTCATTAAATAATATCCTAGAAAACTTAAGTATTCAAAAAAGAGCCCCTTCCAGTATTGCTCAATTTCTTCTACTTGTACAAAAACAAACTGTATAGAATGAATGCATCTGTTACAGAAGTTAATTTTTATTAGGTATGATATTTTTTTCACGCTATAATTGTTAGAATGTCGAGTATAAAAAAATATTTAAGAAGAATATGTGTGTGTTAAAGCTCTAGCTCTGGAATGCTTGTTTTTACATGCTCACTGGTCAATAATAATATTATTTTTATTACAATTTATATAAAATAATAAAAATACTAATTACATTTTATTTTTATATTTTTAATGTTATTTTTTACTGTACGCTGTGTACGTTTTGAGAACGTCCTAGAAAACATGATGCTAATCTAGAATATTGTTTAATTTGAATAGCATGATTGTATATGTAAATGTTTTTATATGTTATATAAATTAGGCTTTATTCTTTAATTAGAAACAGAGATATCTGTGAAATTTTACAATAATAGAGAAAATTTGATGGTTTTCAGCAGTGTTCAGGATCGCATCCAACTGTGTAAAATTATTTCTAAGACGAAGAGGTGGTTCGTATAAAATTAAGTATTGTTTATAGTGTATAATCATAGATACGTAGTAAGTATTCTTTTCTAATTTTTTTTACTTTGCCGTAAATTTAAAATGACTTTGTATTAATCCTGCTGGATGCGCCAGTTACAATGTGATCATGAAAAAGTTACTTTAAGTCAAAGAAGTCTTTTATCAACTTAATGTTTCATGAATTATAAGACAAAACGCGACAAGAATGATTTCAATGCTTTTTAATTAGCGAGATATGAAAATCAAATACAATATTAAATACTAATTTTAATTTTTTCGCAATCGAAATGTGCTGAGTGTATAGCTAGTGAAGTTGCGGGAATTGTTTTGTGTATGTTTCTCGATAAGAGCTAGAAATCTAGTTTCTGATTTTAATTTTTCCTTTGTCTTAAAGTATGCTTTGTACCCAAAGACGAGTTGTTGGACGGTAATTTTTTCTACAAAACCCTAAATAATGATAATGAAAATTTACACACACAAAAAATAGAGAATTAATTAATGAATGTGTATTTTTTGTAATTAAAAAAACAATTTGAAAAATTTTTATTATAAAAAAAAAAAAATTTAATAATAATATAAACATTTATCTATCATGTTAGACCGCAAGTGTACATCTTAAATACTTACTGATTACATCACGGTTGAGGCTTTGCATATGATTGTGATCTATATGTTTGGCCAATCTCTTTTGTAGAGGACTATTTTCATCTATTATGCCTACTAGCACGTTTTGTAGTTAAGGAGTTTGATAAGGGACATCATTTTCTGACATCAGATTAGATCTATTTATTTCCGGTTGCTTAATAGTCAATTTAGATCCCAAAAAGTAAGAGATTGGAATAACACTTTAACTTAGAAAGTTGATCCTCAAAAAAATCTAACAATTTTTTATTTAAAACAAGGTTATAGGGGAAGTTCGACTTAAAAATATATTATTTTTACATTTAACCGAAAGAAAACACTATAGCTACAGAAAAATCTTAAGATAGAATAACTCTTGGTAATTTCTAGAGTTATTCTATCTTTTACCATTTAAGTTTAAAATTGATTATTAAAGCAACCCGGAGAACTACGTCCAATCTGATGTTAAAATGTCAGAACAAGATGTCAGCCACCAAACTCTGCAACTTATGTTAAAGTTATTTTTGGATTGGTTAGTTACAAAACGAGCTATTATTGTATAAAAAAAATTCTCGGTAAATGTTATTTCATGAGCTGAGCTTAATTCAATTTTCAATCTTCAACGAATATCCGTTGAAAGAGTACTGTTTGAATGTTATTCCTTATCGCACGTTATCGTTCTGATTTATTTGCTGGTTGGGTGGCAAAACCAGAAAAAGTGCAAGAAAAAAAACTAAAAACCGACTATTTTCATCTAGATTATATAGAAAACTAAGACTATTTTAATCGATTCAGCTTGCCAAGCATTTTAGAAAATTTATGTTTTTTCATTTAAAAAAATTGAGTTTTTTAATCTTAGAATCAAACAAGAATTTGTCTTCTAAAATTAATACCTCAAATTTTCAGAAAAATATATTGTAAATAAAAGAAATAAGCGCAACATTTATAATGTACCAAGGTGCGAAAGGAATATAGGTCGTACCTGGTGCCCACGACACCTCTCGTTCTTTGTTTATGTAAGACTTTATCCAACAGAACTTAAAATACGCATACACAAAGTGTTAACAGTGATTCAATCAGTTGTTTTAGACGTAGGCTAGCAGCCTATATGATTTTTTCAATAATTTAATATTATTTTTGTTATGTTATAATAATAATATTATGTTCATTACTGATAGTCATAACATACCATACATAATATCGTGACGGTAGTGACGGTATATTTTTAATGATAGATTTTTATGACACTGAAAGGTAATAAAATAATTTATTATCTAACAGCTAATAGATAGATAGATATATACATATAGAATGTGCCTACTGTTATTATGTAGATACATGACAGTGGTTAACATTATTATATTGTATAATGTAGACTGACTGTGTATTGTTTGATTCAATAAAATAAATCAATGTATATAGTGGAAGCTTTAGAGAAACTAAAAGCTCGAGTTTCGAGAAACTGAGACTTTAACTTTAAGTCAATCCTCTTCTATGCGGAATAGTGGAATACATAAATTTCAATTATCTTACAAATGATAAATCTACTAAAATCGTGCCCTTTCTGAAGTAATTTGAAGAAGTGCCTTTTTTGTCCAATTTTAGATTTCTGAAATTATGTATTTGAGATGTGTAGATTTGTTTGGAGTATTATCGTAGACTGTTCTACAAGAAGATTCTGAATGATGTTTTGTCATAATCATTTATTTAATCAGTTAAAGATTAGGATAAATTTGGAATGATTTTACGTGAATCCTACCGACTGCGCCATACACTTTTATACAAATATATAAAATGTTTAATAATTTAACACCTGTCAAATAAATTTATGATTATCATGTCACATAAAATGTGATTGTCTTTCTTTGCATCTTGAATTTCAACATTGTTCGGATACTGGTTTTGACAAATACAAAATATCGAATATTTTTTGTATTCCTTTGCACAAGGAAATACAAAAAGGAAGTAAAGATGCTGAACATTTCTAAATTGAAAGGTTTAATTTCCTACGGCTAGTTATTTTGTAATTCATGCTTACATAAGCATATGCAGGCATAACGTTGAATCCAGTCAAAATAGATATTTCTGTAGTTACATAAGCATGTACACATATCACGCTAAAACCAATTTCGAATTTTTTGCGATTACAAAAGTACGTTTACTGTGAAATAAAAGGAAACAAAACATTTTGCTTTATCGCATACGGGTACAATTTATGTGATCTCGAGTGTATATAATTTTAAATACCATTTACAATGATATTTTAAAATTGTGAATAATGTATAAAATTTTAATGACTTGTGAATGAACAAATGAAAAATAATAATAATTTAATTATTATTATGATTATTTGTGGCCTATAAATTAAATAAAATTATTGTTTTTACTTTATTTTTGTGTTGTAATATTTCTATTCTCTGGATATAAATACAAATTGAATAATTTTTATGAACGTTTTTATTACAGTTTAATGACAAATTATATTACAGATTTTAATTTGTAATGTAAAAAAAAAAAGTAAAAAGATGATACGATCACGAGAATAAAATTTAAGTATTTTCAGCATTTACTATTATTTATTTACCAAAAGGGTGCTGTAATTTAGGATTGTGAAAAGGGTTTTATCCTATTAAAAAATTTGATAAGCAATTTAGGAGGAAAGCCAAAAAAACGCATTCCGATAATTGAAAATTTTTGAGATATTTTCCAATCTACAAGTTTTTGGAGAAAATGCGACTTAAAAATATGACATTATTGTATTTAATTTTTTCGACAATATGAAGGGCAATAAAGGTGATTCACCTGTGCTAATAATAGGCCCATTGTAAATTTTCAAGATCATTTGAAGATTAAGGTCAAATGACCTTGAAACATGAATAACGAATCAAAGCCATGAACACAAGCGAATGTCGTAGTTTAGTCGCATTTTCTCCGAAAGCTAACGATTTTCGAAAAATGTTTTAAATAAAAATGTTGGTTTTATAAAAATTTTTACTCTTAGGATTTAAATTGACTACTAAAACAACCGAGAGAACTAGGTCCAATCTGATGTCAGAACATTAATTACAAAACGAGCTAGTAGCCATAATTTCTTAAAATGGATCGATCACTCATGTATTCTCTGACTTTTAACGAAAAAATCGTTTCCTATTCATAAAATCAAAACGCTTAGCAGTTCGTGGTTTTTTATTTTCCCAAAAGACTTCATTGGATAATCTGAGTAAAATCTGAGTGTTGAAAAAAAAAAACATTTTAATGTCCAGAATAAATTTCTTCAAAATACAAAAAAAAAAAAGAAAATTAGGTCAGTTAAATGGATTGTGTAGGTATTGTACATATAAAATATATATCATCAATTTCATTACCCTTAAAATTAAAAGTTTCCTCTTGATACCCACTTCATATAAAAAGTAGTTTTCCGTTTTTAATGTTCTTATTTCCTTTGGGAAGTCAATATCCATATATTTATTTTGTTTTCTAAACATTTGAATTTATTTTTACTAACAAACATTGATTTTTAGTAGTTTTACTTCCTTTTTACGGTATTATTATACTGATCAAGAATTGTTTTTTTAAAAGGGAAAATTACGAAAAACAATTTTAAGTCCTTGCTGAATGGTGTGATCACTCAATATATAGAAGCAAAAAACCGAGATTATGGTTGATTATAATAAACAATAATTTGTAAACTTCCCAGTAAAGGGAAGGTGCGAAATAACAAATCGAAATTTTTTGCATATCTTAACATTTCCGGATGAATGTACGCATGTTTGTGCGGTCGTTCGGAAACATTTTTACGTTCAGGATATCTCGTGAATGAAATGTGATATCCTGAATCAGTAGTATTTACAGGACTCAAACTATAATTCTGGCAAGTGGCT
Source organism: Chrysoperla carnea (assembly GCF_905475395.1). Lineage (NCBI taxonomy): Eukaryota > Metazoa > Arthropoda > Insecta > Neuroptera > Chrysopidae > Chrysoperla > Chrysoperla carnea. Next base: position 53,739,902 of record NC_058339.1, read on the forward strand.
GGTATTGATCCCATTACCTCTTGCATACAGATCGCTTATTTATCCTCTACGCTACACATCTTTGTTCAAATATAATTATCATTATTGTGTGTTTAAGACAGTTATGGAAAGTAATTTTCCTTTTGTGTGAACCGTAAGGGTCGCACTCATAGGAACAGTTTGAAATAAAAAGCCTTTTTATTTCTTTATTTCTTTAATATAACAAATTATTATAATTTAATACTATTCTTTTACCCTACTTTTTTTTTTTTTAGTTAAGTAAGATAGTAATATAAAAAAAAGTAAAAAAATTGATTATTGATTATTCAGAAAGTGTGATACAGCTGACCGTTCTGTAGGCGTTTTAGATTAATTTAAAATGCAGTTTAAGAGTTTTGTTTCCAGTATGAACCATAAAATGGCAATTTTATAATAAAATCAGAAAAACCACGGTTATTTTGTACATAAAAATAACATAAACTTATTTATTTATAATAATATAGTTTAATGAAAATGAAATTAAATCTCAACGTTCACACACGCGTACTACTATATATCTAGCAAAAATAGAGAGAAGACTGACACACTAGTAAAAACTATTATTATACGTGGAAAAACAAAACAGGCTATGTGGTAACGAACTGACATAAAACAAAAGCTTCAAATGACTAACAACTAAAACATCACGACTGATATGGTGGTTTTACTAGAGAAGTATTGCAGCATAGAAAATCACAATGAACTATATCTAGTATGTATGTGATCGTAGCGAATTCATAGCTTAATGGTAGGGGTTGGATGTGTATGCTATTTGTTATTACATCATCTTCGAAACTAAACTGTGTAGGTGCGGTGTAATTTCATGAATATATTTTCATGAAAGTCACAATACTAGACTCTTCCTCAAAGAGCGGAACAAAGAAATTCGTCATTTCCATTACTATAAATGTATACCCTAGCTGTGAGATCACTCTGATGGTCAAAATTTATGTTATTATCAATTTGAAAATTGAGATGTGAAAGTTACCAGAAGTTAAAGATAACAGAGATAATTTCTGATTGTCAAAATTTATGTTATTATCATTTTGAAAATTGAGTTGTGAAAGTTACCAGAAGTTAAAGATAACAGAGATAATTTAAAGTGAGTACAAGGAAACTTTTATGTTATGTCATAATAAATATCCTGACCAAACCAACCGTAATGTACGCATAAATTGGGTTGACTACTTAATCAGAAGTAAGTCTTTTTGTTAAACAAATATTACAATTAATTCATACAATAAAAACTAAAAGTAGCTATAAAATTAAATTTTTTCAATAATAAAACAAGTATTTGACTTCTAAATTAATTAAATATTCAGAAAAATATCTTGTAAATAAAAAAAGTAAGCTCTACATTTATAAATGTACAAAGGTGCGAAAGAAATATAGTTCCTACCGGGTGTTTACGACACCTCTCGTAGCATATGTGGTTGATCAGGATACCATTGAATATATTATGTTGGTGGGTCTATCAGTTATCGATCAGTATTTTACCGAAAAACATTCTACAAAAACCTATTGGTTAAAATACTAACCGATCATTGGTCGAACATGTATCTTAAGAACTAAAGGATTGCCCTTTATTCAAATGAATGGCAGACTGTAAAAAGTTATTGTTTTACAAAAATATTCATTCTTAACTATGCATTAATTCGTTATGCATGCATGTTATTTTATACATTTTTCTGTTGCTAGTGACTGTAATGTCTTCCATTGACAGACTAAAAAATTGATTCTATTTTTCTCATTAAAAATTTCATTTGATTAAAAATGTCATCTGTAAATAGTTTATTTTCTACGTCAGTTCGAAGTCCCGTCTCATGAAACACACCAGTTTGAGGGCAAAGTAGAATAATACACAGTTTTTTTTATTAACTAATCAGGATTAATTAACTTAATTAAATAAGATCAATAAAGTTGCCCTTTGATTTGCAAACTATTTGTTTAAAATTAACAACAACCCTGTATCTGTATTTTATGAAGCAGAGTATAGTGTCACGACCTCATTTACTGTTTGTAAACATACATAGAGCAGGCCTGTAGGTGGAAAAAGTTTATAATTAGGTAGTTTAAAGTACAAAACTTATCTAAAGGGAAAAGTTTATTATATATATAAACTAAAATACTGTTTCACGTTTTGAATTTTGATTTGGCTTTTCGATAATTTGTTAATTAACTGTAAATATGAATACACAATGTGATCACACCAGTGAGATTATCACTTCGAAATAAACTTGTAGATAATATATCTATTTTCTTTTTCAAATTATAAGTTTCTGTTTTCGTTCTTGTGATTTTCAGTATAAACAGAAATTCGAATAATTTTCGAATTGTTATTATGTAAGTAGTCATAATTATTTCCTACTAAATACGAGAATTCGTTTATCAATTACCGACAGCTGAGAATATTTGATCCACGTTTTTATCTTTTTACGAAATTTTGTAGAAAATGATTTTAGACCTAATAAGATTTTCCAGGATAAAATTTATAGTACCTGTATACGAAAAAAGAAATTTTCAACACAATTTGGGCTGTTTTGTCTAGCGTTTCTACGCTGAGAAGAAAAAAAATTGAAAATTTAAAACTTGAGTGATATATTTAAAAAAAATTTTATTTCGACATTCTTCCACAATAAAAACATTCGACGATCAATTATTTTCAGACAGATGTATTACTTATCTCTGAAAAGTGATTACGATTAGCTAATTCATGCTGTCGATTTAGCATTGGGACATATTTTAAATTTTAATTCAAATAAATAGATTTCATTAGTTACCTTTAATAATTAATAGTAAAAGGTTTAGATGCTTCTGTCATTGTTTTAATTTTAAGTATTTTTGAGACGAATAAATTAAAATGAGAACAAAAATCACAAAAACTATAAATTTTCAGTCGTTTATTGCAAATTTATGGATCAGTTAAATGTTATACAACTTCTAGACCATAAAAATATAAGTGGAAAATTATTAATGCACAACAGTACAAATTTTTTAAAAACATTTATACAAACAGATAAATCATTTCACCAAATTAATTTACTCAACAACATCCATTTTATCCATGGATATCTCCGTTCACCAACAACTTTTTAAAATAATAAAAATTATTCATCGAAATTTGCATAGGGTTTTTTATGTGTTTGGACGCAAATATAAAATTCATTCATCGTTGGTTAGATTTGGTATATACTACAACAAAATTAATGACACCCTACTTAAAAAATCATATTCCAAATTAATATTATCCCGCATCTGTGTGAATAAAAAAACAAAGTATGCAAAATAGGATGGGATAAAAATATATGTAGGAATATGAATATTCTCTCTGAAGGAAGTGAATATATAAACCACATGCACCAAACAGGCGACTAACATCACCAAAGCATTCTTCATTGCAGATATGTAGTGAATAGATGTATATATAATAGTGTTGGATTAAAAATATCTGATTCGGGAACGAGATATTTACATTTTTAACAATTTTTGAGTTTTACAGGGGACCTAATGATTAAACAATTCTAACCAATCTGTTTTTAACGTTCTACATTGACGTAAAACGCAGGGTAAGATGTCATTCCTTGAATACAATTCTGTAGTTTCTCGGCAGGTATTTTTATTTACTGGGCAGAATGATACATATATTATCAGAATGAATTAGTAGGCTGAAGACTGATTGTCAATAAAGTTTAGTTTTCGAATAAATTTAAACTATTTTAATAATTATACAATAGAAAAAAAATTTTTAGTTATTCTGTCTCTTTACAACTTTACTATTGTATATTGTGTTGTAAATCATACTCGACGTAAATCAGTGGTTATACCATATTCCAGATTTAAACATACGTTAAATTTGAGGAGGTAAAGTATCAAATACAAAAATTCATGTGTCTTGAATCTTGCAATATAATTATAACAGAGAGCCGTGAGGTATAAATACTTTAAAATTTCGGAAATATCGGGCCAGTAAATGAATCTTTGTAAAAACTGCTCGACTGTCATTCAAATAATTGAAAAATTTCAAAATTGAACTGAAAATTGATGGAGCTCTAATGAAAACAAAGTTTACTTAAATTTATTTATTTAGGTACTGGCAACATGCTCAAAAATTTTTAGCAGTTTCGGATATATATTTTTTTAAATATTGCAACTCGAAAAAAAAGTTTAAGTACAAAAACAAAGTTTAATAGATAAAATATTTGGTGAAAATCATTTCAAAAAATATATATCCGAAACTGCTAGAACTTTTTGAATCGATGGAAATGATCCTAAGTACCTACATTAGGATGTGTCCATTACATAATGATATCATGAAACACTCTTCAATTTTTAATATTTAACTTCTGGATAATAAAATTATCAAAATTGTAGTTATTTGAATAGATAATTTTTCTATTTCAAGTATAATAATCTTATTTAATCTGATTGAAAATTTTTAAAGCTTATATTTCGAGAACCATAAATCGGCACAACTCATTTTGGCAGCCATTGATATCGTTTCAAGAAATAAGGTTTTTTCGAAATTATTGTGCCTACTTGCACACCTGTGCGTGCTCTAATGTATTACCTACTAACGAATTTTATGGTCAACCTCTTGAGAACTTTATTACAAAGAGTTTGATTTGAATTATTGAATCGGAGCTTTACAACCCAACATTAACTTAAATAGAATAATATATTTTGATGTTGGTTCATGGTTGTAATAATAATGAAAAGTATTATAATGAAGTTTTATAATTTATTTTTGTTCTTATTCAAAAAGTCACTGCTATGAATTTCAATTAATTTTTTGTTGGTTGCGTTGTTTGTTTGTGTTTGTGCAGTGTCTTGTGTGTGACTATTATTATGATGACATGAAAATTGATTAACCTCATCACATAAATAATATTCTAATTATTTTTATTATTATTAGAGACGTTGTTGCTTCAGTTCATCTTGTTTATAAAATGTCGTATTTTGTATACCACTAAATCATAATTTTGTGAAACTTACAAATTGATAAAACTAAATGAAAATATCTCTATACTATAAAGTTTTATCAATTTGTTTTAATTTTTGGAAATGGTAGTCATTGATGGATGCATTGCTATCTATTTGTGAAACATTCACCTCTTTTCTTGAGATAATAAATATACATACAAGCTAAAACAGACTAACTAGTTAGGAATTCCACAGTTTCTAAAACCGTGGCCAAAACAGATATCCCAACAAACTAGTAGTATTTATGTGATCGTAGCGAATTCATAGCTTAATGATAGGGATTGGATGTATCTGCTGTTTGTCACTCCATCATCTTCGAAACTAAACTAATACAGACTATAAACTAGCTAGGAATTCTACAGTGGCTAAAATTGTGGCTAACACAGGCTAGAGAAATGATATATAAGTGAAACAATTTTAATACAGATATGATAACTATTTCACTATCTTGTTTTTTGTTAAGCGATACTTTTTTAGACCGTATGGTCTATTTTTTGTGAGTGGGCAGTACGAAAAATAGACACACGATCTAAAAATATACCGCGTAGGAAAAAACCATTCTGGAAAATCATGGAATTTGATAAAGGAATAAGGAAGAATTTGGTTACTTTGTCGATCTTTTTAAGAGAGTAATTAATTAATTTAAGAAAGTAATTGATTAATTAAATAACATATCGTTTTCTGAGGATGGCTATGTTATTTAATGTGTTTTTATTTCATAATTACTCTCTTAATTGATCAGTAAGGTACCCAAATTTTTGTTTTATATAATAATATGTAACGTTAACTATAACATACTAAAAATTCGTATCATTATTTACTAATAAATTTTTTTCGAATACTGCCGAGGCATTCCTTCCTGAAACACAATAAGAACTTGTCCAAATTTGAAGTAGGTATGTGCAGTTTTTTGAAATAATATTTTGTTCAAATTTTCTCAATTTATGTGTAGTTTTTTATGATGCCATGGTTGACTAGTAAGATTCAGTGAGTGGCACCAGTAGTGTGATGTGACTGACTATCCATGATAATATAATGTTGATTTTAATATTATTTTATTATTATGATAGATATTCTTAATATATATTAATTAGTATTATGTTTATGTAATAATACATTATGTTTAACAGTCATATGACATCACAAAATGATCAACTGTATGTATGTTTATACAAAGTGGTTCCAGTTATAACAACATTACTTCATAAAACCAAGAGATAATATTAAAATAATGTTAATTACATAGTTCAATTATAGTCGGGAAAGCGTCATTTTCTAAGTACAGTTTATTTTGGACACTGTTGGTAGAAGGTTTAACATTTCTTACATTTTACGTAATTTTTCAGCTACCTATGTAACTTGTATACAAGAAAAAATTTATATAACTTTGAAAAATTGGTTTGCAATAATTTCAAAACTGGTTTGCAATAATTTCGGCGTTTTACATATATTTTTGACTAACATTACCTCTTTAATTACGTTCGTATAGTCACGTAAAAAGTAATTATTTAGAGAGAATAAAAGTTAATATAAACATAAATGTATACTGTTTTTACTTCAATTATTGTGTCTTTATTAAATAAAAGCTATAATTTAAAAAAGTCATAAGAATTTATGATTTTAGAATTAATTAAGTAATTAAGTAATTTTGAATATAATAACTTTTCGGTATCAATGTAATTTTCAATCAAGCCACGCTGGTTTTGGTAGAAAAATATATTTTTGTGAAAAATAGAAAATTAAATAGAATTAGGCTAATGATTGCTCATGATTTATGGCTTATAATGATAAACTACGAAAATCAACGGTAGAGATATTGGTGTAACATCCAGTCCCTTGACTTTACAGCAAAAACAATAACATTATGTAATGCCTGAGACGTTTTGTGCCAATTTTTAATTTTTTTATGTAGAAGTTTTATTCAATATTCACAATAAAATACTTTGTTTCGAAAATTTTAATGCTCTGTATCTACGGAGGATAGTTTCCCAACTATAAATTTTTAATTTAAATGTTATCTAACATTTGATGAATTCCTGCTGTTTATACCACCCTGTATGTTAATAATACATGTATGCAGTATTATTTATCACGTACATTCGTGGTGTGAAAATATCAGTCCTGTAAATAATAATTAATAGTTATTATTTTCAAGTTGACATCATTCATATGCACCATAATGTGCATATTTATGAAAAATATTTTTTCTGTATCTCCTAATCGAAAGTACGTAGATTGTGATCGCATTTGATTCCAGATAGAACGATTTTTGTGGCTTGTTAAAGCTAGTGAAGTTAAAGCGTACTCTGATTTTTGTGACTCGGTAGCATAGGAACATAGGCCAGAAAGTTGGATTTCCTGACTTGTGTAATAAAAAGCCCGAATCGAACCTCTTTTATTACACACGCCAGGGCGTCCGACTTTCTGGCCGTGGGTTGTAATATACTATTTTTTCCATAAATTATTGTTAGTGAGCAATTTATTAAATGTTTTCATAATTGTTATTGGTATAAAGATAGCGTTTTTTAGAATTACTTGCAATAAGTTAAAATTTATGTTAACGTATGTTCTTGGAAATTGTAACCCAAATGAGCAAGGATGCTATTAAACATCCTGCTATGGCTTTCAGAGCTCAGAAAATTTTTATTTTCACCATCAGTTCAAAACTGATGATCAGTTTATTTTGAACCCCTGAATAAAAAGCGGGTGCAAAAAGGTTAACTTTTCGGTGTTTCTGTGTAGTTTTGTATTTGTGTGTTTATCTGTGGTATTATACCTCCTAAAATATTATGTAGAGTATTACAAGATACTTTTTGAGTGTCAATCCCTATACCATACCAACATTTCAATAAACGCCATGAATTTCTTACGGTGAATAAATATGTTAAAATGTTCTATCGTTATTATTAAATCGATTGCTTAATCGTACGTAAGATAATATAATTAATTTTATCAGTTGAGTCAATTATAATTAAACCATTATGTTTATTAGAAGTTTACACAAACATGTTTATCAGCAAACATTAAAAGCGCAATTATAAGAGATATAAAGGGTTTTCCGTTTAAAATGATATAACTTTAATCTTAAATTACACAAATTTTTTAGGAGGTATTTTTCAATTTCTTGGAAAGATTATTGCATGACAATTTCAACTCATAGTTCCAAATAAATTCATTAATTATCATCGATAACATGATTTGAGCTTACTTTTAGTGCCCTCGATTGAATTTCATGTTTCGACACCTTCTGTATGTCGTTTAATTATGAATTGCGCAAGTTAAAAATTTTTAAAAAATTCATATCAAACCATAAAAAGTAGACTCATATTGATCAGAGTCAATGAAAATAATTTGGTACATGGTAAGTAACTCAAACTAAACACTTATTTTGATATGAAAGCTAATTTTGAGTTTTAAGTTCTTTAATTTAATTTGCATTTGTTGTTCAACATTGCATGAATTGTGGAATGATGATTTAGCCAATATTAGTTATATTGTTCTGCCTAGATAAGCTACGGATTGCGCTTGTCTGGTATCATATCACAAATTTTTATGATATTTCATACACAAACTGTTTAGTTAAGGTTTGAAGTTCTATCATTTTAAATAGAAAACTATTTATTAATATTATACAGGTTAATTATCTTGAACGAATAGATACATTACAATTATTATACAAAGCAATTATATCATTATTAAAGGTGTCATAGGTCATGTGCACTTAGGTACTTGTATAATTATTGGTACATAAACAATTACACATTTGGTATACACATTTATTATTATCAGATATTAGTTAATAACATTGTATACAGGCGATTTTTCAACTTTTAGTTTACACTACGCGAGTACTCGGTAGTGATCAAATAATAAACAAGTGAGTGTTTACACGAAAATCGCGTGTAAACGTGAGTAACGAAATAAAATTGTTTTTAATTTTTAAGACAAAAGTATTGAAATTTTTGTGCAATTGGTTCACTCATTCGTACATTTGTATTCTACCGAGCATCTGGTACAGAGCACCGTAAGGCGTCGCGTCGTCCATTAATTAAAACACACGATTTTAAATATTTCACATTATATCACATTGTCATTAGCTCCCTCCTTCAAGAAGTGAAGTCACGTCGTGAAAACTATTTATAATTAAAGAAATGAGTTATTTTATTTTATTAATATATTACTCTCCACCTATTTGGTGTTAGATTTATGCAGTTCTTTATGAATTGAAAAAATACATTTTCTAAAAATTCATTGTTAAATGATCAATACATACTTGAAACTTCGTGAATGGCTTCGTCCCTACGAATCTTTTCGAAAGTGCTGCGTTTTCAAATGAGCATCATAACGTCATATTTAAGGTATCGGTCTGAAAAAGTGTGGCAGGGAATTTTTCGGCAACTATGACTATGATCATATTATTTATTAAACAATAAAATATTTTACCCGACAAAGATACTGCACCGATGAGTTTGCCTGCCTACCACCTCCAACAAGCTGTATTTAAGTATTTTTGTTTTTGAATACATACATACATTGTTCACTTTTGCTGAATTGTTTAGTAATTTTTAATGCCATCCAAGGCATAGCGCCGACAAATTCCATGCCGCGTTTCTTCAGACCGATAGCTTAAATATGCCGTTATCGTGCTCACTTGAAAAGGCAGAACTTTCGAAAAAAGTCGTAGAAAGAAGTTTGGTAGACTTGCCTGAAGGAAGCTACGAAATTTCAAGTATGTATTAATCATTTAACAAATCACCCTTTCTGTTCCACGGTGTAATATACGACCTACCTATGTATGATTTGATCATATCTCTGCAACGATTAATTTAAGAATAAATGTGTCAAAGACCGGCTATATTATAAATTTTTAAGGTTTTTTCTATTATTTTGCACACGGTATATTATGCTGCCTAATATAGCGGAAGCTTGTCATTTCTATGTATCCTGTTTATGTATTAAAAAAAACATTTTGGACCGATGTTTGTTGATAAAAATAAACATTCATATATTTCATATGAATAACCTGAATACCGATTTCATTTACAGGTCAAATTGTACACGATTTGTTTGTAATACTACCATTCACTTAGGTATCTTATAAGAATCTTGTATGTGCAAATATGGTTAGACATAATGTTACTACTTGTTGTCTGCTTCCTATTCAATTGAAATCTTCTTTATGATCTTAGCCAATGGTCATTTTATTTTATTAAAAAAAAATAACCAGGGGCGTGTATAATTTTTTATTTGCCATTTTTTGACGAATACTCTGTTAATTTGACTTTATTTTTGGTTGGCTGGTCATAACTTCATTTTTCTAGCATGGATAGAACAAACAATTGTTATATTGGGTTTGTTTTTCTTATTTTCGAGGGGGGGAGGGGTTGATATGAAAAAGATTCCCAAATGTTTCAAGCAAGTATCCATCGAATACCGAAAACCGTATATTTCTAGAACGTCTAGAAGTGACTTAGAACTTGTATGGGTAAGTGAGTGATTCAGTCAGAGTTAATTGTATTTTTTTAATGATTGGTAGAGAGCGGTGTGGAAAGTGTGGGCGGATGTTTCCATGTATCAGGTGTTCCGATTATAAACGATTTACGAACGGCAAATAATTTCAGAACAGATAGTAGTGTTAAGACCATTAGCTACATATCTATAGGATAATTTTAGGTTAAATTATTACTATTATTGTACGACGATAGTATAAAGATATTATTTTCTCTGCCAAGAAAACATTTTGAATGGTAAAACATGTTTTTTTTTACAGTTATACATAGATTCGATTTTAATAGACTTTTTAAATATGCCTAAGCTTTTTTCAGGTTTCAATTTCGGCTGCAGTTTTTCTTTTATAAATTTAATAAATTTTATTTGAATTTAGTGTATTTAAGTCGCGTGTTTTTAGTACAACTTTTGTATAAGCTTCATTATTTTCAGATATAATAGAAAAACAATTTTAAATAAAAATAAAATATTTAATAGTTTTATTGTCTACGTTATATAAATTTATAAATGTTTAGTGGGTTAAATGGCAACTTAATTTATAGTTTTTTTTATTGAATATGGAAGTACATTTTTTATGATTTTTATTAAATGTCTCATATTATTTTTATTATAGTCAAATTTTGTAGTAAGGTTCAATAAAATAATTAAATACTTCTATTCACGTGTGAATAATTAAATTTTAATTAATCTTTTTCTTTAAATATTAAAAACGTAAGATTGTGGTGCGATTATGAATAAATTTTTTAATATTAGCAGTGAATCGTGGATACCCTTTGCTCAGTATAGATCTCACAAAAATAATCGTTTCTTGTGCAGAAAAATTTATATTAAACATAAAAGTATCGATATATAAAACATGATTTAAATTACTCCCTATTAAAGTTAAAACAAAAAATTATTTCTAAAGCATTATTGTTATCTAATTCGTTCATAAATTATTATTATTATAATTATTATTAAATAGTTGGTTTGAATAAAATTTTTAAACAAATTTGTTGCACAAAGAAGTCCGCATTCTATCGCAAGGAAATAATTTTAATTAAATTAATTCGCATGACAACGATAACCGAAATAATTATTTATTATTAAATATAAACATTTAAATCAGAACAAGTGAAATTTACAAAATTTAAAAAACCCCCGGCAATTGCGATTTATTTCTTGTAAACCGATTTTTGGAAACTCAGTTATAAAATATTCTCAATCAAGTCGGTTCGAGCGTTAGGGGCTACGATGCCACTGAGAAACACACAGACGCACAGATAAACACTTTAAACTTATAACACTCCTTCTAAAACTAATATCAAAGGGATGGTCAAGGACATCAGATGAAATGAAAAGGATACTAAGAGAGCTATCATTTTTTGGGACAAGTGTTTGGAAATATTTTAATTGAAATTGAAATATTTGAGTTGACTTTGTTCTTTTGAATTATTGTTTTGAATTACTTAATTATTTTACAATTTCATTTTTCAAAATGAATTGAGCCAGATTTATTTTGACCATTTCCATAATTATTTATATGTTAAAATTATATGCCATTTACAAACTGAATCGATTTTGAAGATCATCGCCAATTTTTAAGTTTTTTCGGGTAAGGAAACCTTAGCTCGCACTTCAAACCTGGCTAAGAACACCCTCCTTTAAATTACTTTTCAAATGAAATCAAAAAAATTAACATCGGTTAATTCGTTTCGGTGCTACGATGCCACAGACAGACACACACACATAGCGGGCAATTTTATAACACCCCCTTTTGTTAGTTCGGGGGTAAAAAATAAAGAAAACATGAATCAGCGAAATTTTTTCTCTTCAAAATATAACTGTGGTGTGTTCAGATTAATAAGAAATTTCTTCCAAGAAAATCGACTGGTAGTTTATTATTACATGCATTTAGACAAATGCATTTAATTTGTGACTATATTTAAAAGATTTGTAAAAATTAAATCAGAGACGTCACTGATTTATTAAAATACATAAATTTAGATATATCTACTTTGCATACTAAACTCGCATAATTTTATATAAACCTTATAAACCGAATAAAAAGTTAATTGTCATCATCAATATAACAATTTTTAAAGAATGCTGTTTATTTTTGTTGGGTACTTTATATATTACGAAAATAATTGCTAAGATGTTCACATATAATTATTATTAATTGCTAAATTAATATTATAATAAATAATGTCCATTTTTAAATTATATAAATTTATTAAATAATTTTCTTCAATGGTCAATAAAAAAAATGTAATTACTTACTAAAAGAAAAAAAAAAAAAATCATAAATTTTATGATCTCAAATTACGTGTGGTAGGTACTTTCACTTTTTTTAGTTAATGAGGTAATTTTAATAACTCGCGCACTCATAAATTGCTTAATTTAATTAGAGTCATCTGTGTGGCTTATGTATTAAAAGGTCAAAATCATAAAGCCATGAAAAAATCCACTATTAAAAATTCAAAATGTCGCTTTTTTCACGCGGATTTCAGTGATTCTCCGGAAAAAATGTATTCTTATAAAGAGCTAATTATGTCTACTGGTCTCCTATAGTAATTAATTTTAGTTTAAACAAGTGCAACAGACGATTGACTGAGTTAGTTGTTGAAATACCATGCATAGACAGTGTTGATTACATTACACATATACATGTCACACATACATAACTGATATCATCATATAATACATACTATACAATTTACACCTAATTTGCGCCCTAACGGGTAAACAGTGATGAAATGTTTCAAACAAAAGTTGGTTATTTATAAGGGATATTTTTTACCTTTAAACTTTTGTTCTATCTCTAACGACTTACAAGATGGGTCCTACAGACCTAAGACCCAATTGGTCTATGTTGCTCATTTACCTCAAGAAATTGACCTCACTTTTTACGTACGCTGAGTACGCTGTAAAAATTTCAGCTTGATATCTCTTTTCGTTTTTGAGTTATCGTGTTCAAAGACAGACGGACAGACAGATAGACGGACAGACAACCGAAAATGGACTAATTAGGTGATTTTATAAACACCTATACCAAAATTTAGTTCATAACATCAATATTTTTAAGCGTTACAAATTTGGGACTAAACTTAGTATACCTTGCATATTACATATATGCATGGTATAATAAAACAAAATATATATTGACAATTTTTTGGACTTTTTATGATCAGCCGCGAGTTTAGAGATTTTTACACAACGTACAAGTGTGCCAAAAAGATTCCACTTCCAAAATCATTTTGATATCTCATACAGTTTTGCTTTTCTTTCAAATTAAAAATGTACCTATAAACCCAATTTGATCACATTATATACAACCTAGATAATTTTTTGGATAAATTTCAGTTAATAAATAATTTAAACAAAAACATTTCAATGGAATTAAAATTAATTATAAATTTATTAATAATAATAAATAATGATATATTCTATTGATCATTAAAATTAATTTTGCTATATACCCACATATAGGTATACTAAAACTAATCGCTATCAATAATAAATATACAAAATGCTTTCTCTATTTTTATTCAATTATCTATTTTCAAAATATTTGTTGTAATAGTAAAACCTATGATTAAAAAAAATTAATGTATTTATTAACATTGAAAATAATTTATAATACATAAACATATTATTAACAATAAAACCAATATAATTAAACAAATAACTAATAAATATTATTGTTATGTTAAATAAATAATAACTATTTGAAATGCTCGGGCTTAGCCCGAAGTCATCTAGAAGATATTTTGTACGTTACGTATTGAGTTCTTTTAAATAGACCGTGATCCATAATGAAGGAAAATTGACTTTTTTTCTGAATATTTGAGAGACATAAAGAAGTTCGATGTTTAAATCGTAGCTCGTTATCGAATTTATAGAAATCGAGTTTTGCTGTCTGTCGTACATGTTAAAAGAAAAATATTGACAGCAGAATACGTGGAAAAAATGGCAGGAAGTTTTAGTGGACAAATAAATTGTATATGTAAAAATAAATTATGTTCCAATAGTCAAAAACAAGTGAAATTTACAAAACTTAAAAAAACCCCGACAAATTTTTGGGTTACGGAACCCTAAACTTGCATTTCAAATATATCTAAGAACACTCTCCATTATATTGCCTTTTATTCCTTAAAGCCTTTTCCAAACTGAGCCGATTAAGAAGATCATCGCCAATTTTTAGTTTTTTTGGGTACGGAATCCTAAATTCGCACATGAAACATAGCTAAGAAAACTCTCCATTAAATTACCTTTCAAACAAATCCAAAAAAATCAGAATTAGTTCATCCGTTTAGGCGCTACGATGCTACAGACAGACACATACACACAGACACACACACACATAGGGGCCAAACACATTTAATTCGGGGGTTAAAAAATACGACAGACAAGGAAATTGTAAATTGGATACTTAAGTCACGCTATAAACTTTGAATTTTTAATATCAAACAAAATCATCAAAGATGGAAAAACCGGAAATACAATCAAATATTTGATACACCAAATGATAATTAATTAAATTTGTTCAATTATAGGGATAAAGAACCCCCTTTATTTGAATAACCCTGTAGAGATGTCAGTTAGAGGAACAGATTTTCTTTGGGTTAATATTAAATTTTTCTGAAATCTATATATATATAGGAGACTTTCTATAGATATAGATAGTCACTCATCACGATATCTCTGGAACTATAAGACCTAGAGACTTGAAATTTGGCAGGAATATTCCTTTTGCCAAGTAGAGGTCAGCTAAGAACGGATTTTACGAAATTCCACCCACACGGGGGGTTGCGGGGGTGTTCATGAATAAAAAATTCATATTTTTCAATTATGGCTTTTAATAGTTCAAAACTTGGTCAGAATGTTTTAAATTACATTTAGAAATTTTTTTAACCTTCGGAGGGTAGAAAGGTGTAGCGAGAAAGTGGGAAGGAAATATCGAATATTTACAAATATACCTAAGTGGGGTATCAAATAAAAGAGCATGACGTGTACATTACAAAACTGTTATCCAACGCAAGGAAATGTGGAGGGAGGGGTGCAAGTGGGGATGTTGCCCAGCAAAGCGGGTAGTTCCCAGCTAGTAAGATATATATATAAAGTACTGAACAGTACTGAATCAGTAATAAGAGTAAATATCATTCCTTTCCTGACCTATTCAGTCTTGTAGAAGAAAGTTTTAATTTCCGCATTTTTAGTTAATAAACCTATTGGATAGAATGCTAGAATGCCGTACCTATTTAAATTATATTTTAATGATATTGAATTATATATGACTAACCTCTTTAAATAAATAAACGTATATGTTGTAGTTGAGTGCAGGTAACTAGAATTAAAACTGACCATTGGCTAAATTGAGTACATATTATATGCATAATAATAAAATATTAACTATCATTTAACCTATAACTTTAAATTTATTACTCTAGCATGTGGGTAGGTATATATTGTAGGTACTGAATAATTCAGTATAGTTCATTTGATCGAACTTTTAACAATTTCTACTTTCCTGTTTAATTCATTGATTAAACTCGAATATATAATACAAACATATACAACGTGTTCTGTTATTGACTGCAGAAACCTACCTTCCGAAAATAAGCTCATCAAGAGCAACAAAAAACTCTTTTCCTTTAGATCTGAGGCATATTTTTGGGACATACGAGTATGGCAAAAAATTGATATATTTGTTCATTCACTGATTATCATTTGATTACCATTAGCCAATGATAATCAGTTTTTTTTGTTGCTCTTGATGAACTTATTTTCGGAAGCTAGGCTTCTGCAGTCAACAACAGAACACGTTGTATATATATATAAACTTCATATGGTAAAATTTAAAAAAAATGTGGTCTAACTATGCCTTATGATGGGAAAAATGAGTATACCAAATAACATAAAAATATCATGAGTGACAACATAGAAATGATAAAAAAAAGATTTTTTCTAAAACATATGTTAAGAACTAGCCCCTTCATTAAAAAAAACGGAAAGTTTGGGTCAAATTGAAAAAATAAAAATAAAATCTTTCATTTATATAAATTTGTGGCAAAAAAAAAAAAATTAATGCAACTTCTCATATTATGTTAAATAAAAACTTTTAAAAGATTTTAAAAAGCAGATATAAAGTCAATTCCCAGCTTTTATTTTTGATATATTCTTCCATTCAGTTGAATTAAAAGGCGCTCAAAATTTTGTATTGACATTACAAGTCAACTTCCTCAAATTAGCGACAAATATTATATCTATCAGGAAAATAATTTCGATAAACTAATCCATTATGATGTCATTTAAAATCAGAAAGTTTTTAGAGCTCTCAGAGTGTGGAAATAATCTGAGAAAATAACTTGACATATCAAAGCCCACCCAAAATATAAATATAAAATCAATACTCTTTCAAAATTTCAAATCTCCATAATTAGCGATTTGGACTTTGTGTTGAAATATTAGTAGGGAAATTGCCTTCCTCCTTATATTATTAGATTAACCCCAACCCCTTTGAAAGGTTTCTAATTTCAAGTAATATCAAAAAACAAAATCATAAAAAACGGAGCTGCTATGACTTCTGAATCATCCAATATTAAGGGACTTTAAAGATTTACTCAAACTAGACGTGTCATCGTAAATTAAAAACTAAAAAGAAATTATTTTTACTGTTGAAATAGAAAGTACACAGATGAAAACATGATTTGAGATAAAAAAGGATAAATTTACACGTTTTACCAAATTGGTCTACTTACACTATAGATGCCTGTAAAGAGATCCTTCATATCCCTAATTTTACATATGCTTCGATCGCATATAGCTATATATTACAAACCTTTTTATCGTTCGAATAAATAAAATAGGCGAAAATAAACTAATTTGTTATTCAAAACTATAGCATACATAAAAAGACCCTTTTTTGTAGGTTCATAAATAAAAAAACGTGAACCTTTTTTTACCATTTTAACATTTATTTAAATTGGTATCATTTTCCGACGGCCCGAAAAAAAAACAATTTCATTTGAATGTAGAAAATTTAAGCAAATAATGTAAAATAAATACCAGCAAGAAGTAATTTTTTTTGGTTTGCCAAACCGTTAATAAAGGCTTTAGGTTTTTTTGCAGACAGATTGAAAATAAAGGTAAAGAAAAAAAAACAAAATTTGTTAAAAAATTTATATATTCTAATTTAGTTAAATTTAATTGGAAATTGTATTTGCAATATACTTCTTAGTTTTAATTGAGAAGAAGTGTTTGGAAAACGTTTAGTATAGTATCACAAAAATTTCAACAGTTTTGATTGATTAATCAAATTTTATGTAAACAAGTGAAAACAAACAATTGACTGAGTTAATTGTTAAAATACCATGTATAGACTCTGTTGATTATACTGTCACATTACTGTTATTACCATATAATACATACTATATAAGTTGCGCTTAATTTGCCCTCTCACGGGTAAACACTGATGTTTACGAAAAAATGTTTCAAACAAAAGCTTTTTTAGATGAAGACTTTTGTCTCTAACGATTTACTAAATGGGTGTTACGGATCCAAGACCCATTTGATCTATGTTGTCCATTTACGAACTCGACCTCACTTTTTATTTCCTGAGCACGCTGTAAAAATTTCATTTTCAAATTTCTTGATATCATATTTCGTTTTTGAGTTATCGTGTTGACAGACAGGCAGACGGACAGACAATCGAAAATGTACTAATTAGGTGATTTTATGAACACCTTTATCAAAATTTTGTTCATAGCATCAATATTTTTAAGCGTTACAAACTTGGGACTAAACTTAAATACTATGTATATTTCATATATACATGGTATAATAAGAATCATGGAAATTTATTATTTTAATTAAAGCCAATTGTAATTTTGGAAGTAATATTTATTTATTATAACGTGTTTTTTACTTTTTATATCGGTTAGAAAAAAAAAAAGTTTTTATAAAGACTGATGTGAAGGGTGAATTTATTTTAAGAATAATATTACCGACAGAATTGATTGACTTTTTAAAAGATTTTTATTCATTTTAGAAAACAAATATTATTTCTAGAAATATTTCTAAATCGAACAGGAATTATTTTATTCGTTTTCTTGATTTTATTATTAGAAAACTTTGATATCATTATTAATAAAAATTCGATATTATTAACAGTCTAGACGATCTCTACTTAATTTCATGGTATGCTGACCTTCATCAAAATTATAACACTTTCCAAAATTCCCTTAGACACTCTGATTCATTCTTTTGGACTTTTCTAGTTGGGATTTGATACTGTAAATCATTGGTTTGTTCGGATGTGATCATTACCGGAAATTTTATTTGCGAATTAAAATCTGCGCAGCTCTTTCTAATGTAGTGTTTTAGGCGACGACATTAAAGAATAGAAATTTATGAAATTGCAGTAAATGGTTTCCTTTGGGTTTTTTAAATAAATCAACTTAGAATGCTTTTTTGGTAGTCGCCAAAATACCCAAAGGATTATCACAATAGATTTTGAAGATAGAAAAGCACTAGTTTTTCTAAAATGCATTTGATTTGGGCCAAAAACAATCACCTTAAGCCAAGAATGTAGATATTAAACTTTCAGTGCTTGAGATTGTAGTAAATTTTAGAGAATCAATATTGGTGTATTTTTAGCTGCTTAGATTCTAGTGGGACTCGGGCTTTTAAAAACTTAGATTCGCAGCCGTTACCAAATTGTTTGGTGTGTGGTGGCTTTAATATTACCAGGATATAATTATCTGTTAAAGCATGGACTATACACAATATTTTTAGATAAAATAATATAAAAATATTTGATAAATAAGTCACGTAATTTAAACTTTAAAAAATAACTTTTATATATACATTTATCTACCTAAGTAGCACTCCTAGATTATGGAGTGAGAGGAGTAGAATAAGTGTTCATCATAAAGCTTTAGGTACTCAGTTGTCGTCTTAAGATAAATAAACTTCACAATCTCTCTCTGGCTGGCTAGCTACCAGAAACGAAACTTACTTAATATTCTCTATGATTCAAATGTTTTGTATGTATGTATAAAGTTTAGTACACACATATTATGACAGTATGTCACAGGAACATTAACCGTTAGATGTTTAATGGATAAACTTATATTAAATTTATTTGAACTTTATTATCCTTGTTATTATCCTGTTTGGTTTTTATTTCCACTTGGTTCTCTTAATAAATGTGAGTTAATTGGACGTTGAATAATTTGCTTTTTGAGATATTTTGATAAGAAAATTTCTTGAGAATGAAAAGGATATTATTGAATCGACATTGCTCGAATAAAGCTTTTCAGATTCAGACCTTTTTTTTTGATCTTCTAGAATATGAATTATTATTACTTTTTTTAAACGGTATTAGATATGGTCCTACACAAAGTTATAACGTTTTCAAGATTGGAAGAAAATGTTCTTGATTTCTCTTGCTATTTCGAGTTATTCATTTCAGTAAAAAAGCAGCTTATAGTAATTTATATTTAGTTTTTGGAGGAAGCCGTTGGACAATTACTCAATCAACCAACAAATACTATTCCAGGAATGAATATAATTATATGAATCATTTTTCAAATAGCGATCAATATTCAAAGCTATGAGTTAATGTCAAAATTTTTTTGTATTTCTTGGATCAGAATTAAAATTGAAAAGCATAATTTACTTCGACTTGCGTGAAGTTATCAAATTGCCCTTTTTAAGTTGTGGGTTCGACGGATTTTTTATTTGTGCTGTCAAAGTAACTAAATGCTTTATTCTTGTCTTCCCCCGATGTTGAATAGTAAAATGATTTTCCCAATAGTTCAAGCATGATATTTGAACATGATCAGTGTTGATAACATTATAAATGTCTTTCACTGTACAATAATACACTTAAAAGTGTTAAACTCTATATAAACTTACACCAAGTTGTATGTACTTACATTTTTACATCTCTCATTTACTCCAACATTCTGTTTCTTAATACAACCAGAATTCATCGTCATACCATCCACCCATCTCCCATCTAGCTCCCCTTATTTTTACCACATACATAGAGTACATACATTTCCACAATGATCATTTAACTTATACAACTTATTTAATGTAAAAAAGTTTTTTATGTCTGCCCAACAAACTATCATAATTTATAAATCTTGTTCTGAGGAAAAAATGAATTATTGTTTTATATTTATGTTTTTAATATTATATTATAGTCTAAAAACTTCATTTGTTATCTATTATTAAGAATTATGTTTACTAGCTTAGTGCTAAGGATTTTATCAATTATTATATGTAATAGTTTTTATAATAATGTACAAGATAACATATTCAATTGAAATGACACCTCATGATTATTTTTATACCATGTATGTGAAATATACCAAGGTATATTTCTAGGTCTTGACGCCGTAGGATCCATATTGTAAACCGTTGAGGAAAAACAAAAAATTAACATGTTTGAAACATTTTTTCGTTAACATCACTGTTTATCCTTGAGAGCGAATATTATGCGCAAATTGTATAGTATGTATTATATGGGTATATCGGTTATATGTGTGTGACATGGTTGTATGTGTAGTATGACAGAGTAATCAACTCTGTCTATACATGGTATTTCAACAATTAATTAACTCAGTCAATTGTTTGTTTTCACTTTTTGAGAGTAGATATAGTTTTATAAACAAATAGTAGTAAACGCCAAGCGTGACGAGCCAGTATTTGTTTGCCAAGTTTTGGTTTATCAGCCCATACTGAAGCCTTAATTGAGTCAAATAAATCAAGTCTTGATTTACCAGCCCTTATCGAAGGCTTAATCAAGTCTTTAGACTTTTCTTGTCTCGTTTTATTTTATAATTCCCGTACCGCCTCGTTTCTCTAGCCTTTCGCAACATCATTACTAATGGACCAAATCTCGAAAAATTCCTGGCAAAACAATTATTCTAACTAGGGAGAATCCATAAACCACGTGAACCGGCAAAGTGGGAGACAGGATTAGTTCAAAATAAGTTGGAATATATTGATATTTAATTTTAAACAATTACAAAGCCGTAGTTAGTGTTTCAAAAAATACAAGATGACTTCTTGACTTGATATTAAAAAAACTACGTTTTATTCGAGAGAGAGGGGATGATAGTAAAGGCTACGCTAGTCCAAATGGAATAAGTTATTAATCAAAGTTAGAGTCAGAACCACGTTGTGGACGCTCCTTAATTCAAGTCTTAATTTGTCAGCTTTTTCCTAATTCTGGGTTAAGGCTAATAAACCAAGTTTCTTGTTAATTTATATTTAAATTTTTATACAGAGAGTGGCCGTGAAAATGTGAAAGGCGTTTAACCTCAGCAAGTACCTGATTCGTATATTACGTCATACTATAGATACATAAAAAATATCGGATTATCAAAGAGATGATATCTGACACTTAAACTCGAAATGATGTTATCATTCAAGGCTGGGACAATGAATTGGCTCGCTTGTTATTTTCTTTATGGCAAGTAATTTCCGTATTTTATGAAGCTTCAGTTGTTCTTCTAAAGAGTCAATTATAATTCGTCTACAATTGGTATTATTAAAAGGATTTTCTCACTTGAATAAATAACAGCTACAGATTTTCTTTCCTATATTTAATGCCAATTTTTATTTGAAAAACCCCAATCTTTGATAGAAATCGAGACAGATTTATAAATAACTTTTATAAAACGCATATAAATAAAAAAAAACAAGACATATGAGTATATAAATGTCATACAGGAAAAACAATTTTTTAAATAAATTTTTAATGACAGGAAAATTGACACCATAAAATGTGGTTTGTGTGTGTGTGGGTGGTATAAGTATTTTCAAATGTGTAATATAATAATTTCACTTAAAAAATAACAAATAAGTAACAAGAGTAATTTGAACCGTAGCTGTAGCTGTAGATAGCTTTAGTAGCAAATTCAATCTCTCCTACACATTATATTAACTGAACTGTCTGTGTGCATCGTAAGCAAAGTACATTATTATTAAAAGTTCAAACCAAACCGACGACTCATGACGTTATTACATTTTACGAATATAAAAGTTATATAACTATAGGTAAAATATTTTAAAGCGACAAAAATTTTCTGATGGAATCAGCCTTCTAAAGTCTACAAAGTTTATTTAATTGACTAGTCCATTATGGCAATAACAGGAGTTTTCGATGAAAAAGTTTTTTCTTAATTTTCAGAAAAGCAGAAAAATTCGTAAATAGGTCTCAAATTTAAAAATCTGATAATTTTCATGAAAACATGATTGAGGCTCATTTAAACCTACCGAAAACGATCAAATCCGATTTTTGGTTTTGAATTACGAATCCGATTTTTGGTTTTGAATTACGGATTTCGAGAGGATCAGCTTTACAGGGATCAAATTACAACAAATTCCAATGAAATGATCATTTCTTGACATAGGCAGACAATATTTTCTGGGTTTCCGATTAATTTCTAGAGTAAATCAAAAATTTTGTAGGACCTGCAAATTGGGACGGTGCGTCATGTGACTAACTAAAACGGGTTAGGCAAGATAATAGAGACTCAGTTTAAGTTCATTAGTCGTTAGAAACATTTGGTACTGTAGTATTCTCTATAAACTGATATATTTAGTTATTTGTGTAGTTGTTGTGTTTTTATATTGGATAGCCTGATCACGTATCGATAACACACGCTAGGGAAAAGAAAACTGTCACCTTTCACTATACTGTGGTTTTTCTTTTTTATTAAATTATTTTCCAATATATTATGTATGTAATGTACATGTATATCGTTGTATGTGTAGGGACTACTTAGATTACGTAGATACAATGTGTTCAAGATTTTAGAAGAAAGGAGATATTAATTACAAAGGAATGTATTCAAGTAATATACAAAGAAATTAAAAAAAAAATTGTTTTTATGGACCAAACTTTTCTTGTAATAAAAATTAGAGAATAATGTTTTCCCATGAGTTACTCAAACGTACATATTTTAAATAGAGCACCTCAAGCTATTACAAATTGCTATGTATGAGTGATTCAACGAAAAAAATTATTTTCTAATTTTTAGCATAAAAACATCTATCTGAAATTACGTCAATTTTTTGATATAAATCTATACCGGATTTTGATAATTCATTCAGAAAATCTTGGGAAAAGGCTATTTTATCGAACAGGTATTTTGTTGTAAAAAAGAGTTTTCCGGTTTTGAAATGTTCCGCACGACCTTCTGCACGCGGTTTTGGAACAACTTATCCCTCCCCCCTCCCCCATTGTTTTCTTTGGTTAAATTTTCTTGAATATCTCTGCTTCTATTAATCGGATTGGTGAATAAAAAAAAGAATTGTTTCTTATGATTTTTTTACAGCTTTGAATTCAGTATTAAAAAAAAAATTCGAAATTTTCAATTTATGTACCCTGTGCATGATGCAAATCTAGATTTTTTGCGAGTTTTTTGCATTTTTATTTTATAATGTTTTGGCTCATAATCAGCTTTTGAAAAAAGTCGTAATTTAGGTACCACACTTTTTTATGATCATAAGCTACATATTTTTCCAGAATTTCAACTCTATGAGGTTATTGCGGTTATCTTGAGATTTTAAGGTTAGTTTGCTATGTTCAGAGTTCGATAGCAGACAAGGTCGAAGCAGAGATATTTAAAAAAAATGTCAGCAAAAAAAACAATGAAGAGTTGGTTTATTTTATGTTGGACATTACAAAAAAAAGAGAATAAATAATAATACATATATACTTATGTAATATTATTTATTCTCTTTGTTTGTAAGGTCCAACATAAGGATCGTTCCGGAATCAGAAAACTCTTTATCTCTGTTTTTTACAACGAAAGGAACCTATTCCAAAAAAATTTGTGAAAATTTTCCGAATTTATTATCAAAATCTGGAAGATTTATCCCACTTTAACTGGACGAAATTCTGTGCCGGTGAATGTATATAGCAAAATTTTTTTCTTAAAACCCGGTTTTCTTCTTAAAACATCCTGTATCTGTTTATACCAAACGTATATGATGAAATAGGTGATATAAATGTAATAACAACACACTAAAAATATTTTTATGGATATTTTCTCCAGTAGGTAGTGTTCTTGTCCTAACACAGTGCTAGTTTTCATCATACATGATCCATCCTAAATTTAATTCTATCTATCATATTTTTATTACGAAAAAATATTTCTTTTTTTTATATATCTATCCATAGTTTTTGGTGATAAACATTATCATGTGTGATATTGTAGAGATATGAAGGCTTATATTATTATTTTTTATTAAATAAGTTATGATGTTACTATGTTGTTAATTAGTAATAAAAAAAATTCTCTTTTATGTTCCTTGGGAACTGGACTGGAATAATGTAGGACCCACTTAATATCACAACGCTATAAATTCTCTAAATTAAATTTACTCAAAAAACTGGCAGGGGAGAAAATAATTAATCATTAACTGGTAACACAAATATTAAAAACTTGTCATATTTAAGTGGTTTTAGAACTAGGTAAAATAAAACAGTTAAAGAAACTAAAAAACCCGCTTTTATAACTAGCTGAACTAAAAGGTAGAAAATAATAATCATTTAATCGTAAATAAACGTGGGATGCTCAAAGAGTGGTGTTAGTTATTGTAAATATTTTATAGACAGATATTTGTAAAAGTAAAGTCATTAAAAATATCTTAAAAAGCACTCCACGCTATGATAAAATGACTTTTTTGAATTTAAAGAAATTCATTCTTTATTTTGTGTTTTTAGTTTTTTGGACTAATATTTATTTATCAAAAAATCAGTATCAATATGGTTGGAGCGCAAGTAAATCTGTATATTTTCAGATATGGAAATCGTTAATCCTGAAAATCCCGATCAGGATAATCAAATGAAGTAATTAAATTATTGTATTGCCATCGGTTCTTGATAAGTATGCCAATTTTCGAGTTAATCGGACATTTTGAAGGGGATCATCATATTCAAAATTTCCGTTACATACTAACATAATAATAAAATAAATAGCAAAAGAGTATTAAAATAAAAAAAGGTGATGGGCCCTTATTAAGAATATAGTTTCTTAATAAGGGCCGCTACATATAGGAAAAACTATGTAAAATTATCTATTGATTGCGTTTTTTTATTAATATACATGTCTATTTACAATTTTATTAAGAATTTAATTTTTGAAAATTTTGACACTTGTGTCAAAAAAGTGGCTGTGGGCTCATCTTATGTCTATCAAAACTCAAAATTGATACAAATCATAATTGTTTTTCTTAAATCAAAAGTATTACACATCATCAGATATATCATATTCATTTATAACAAAATATAACGAAAAAGTAGTTTAATCAGTAAATTATTTTCGAAAATATTTTGTGGATCATATTTGATTGCTTTGAGGGAAATCAAATTCAATATTTACAATCTAAGAAAGGCCCGAATCCTAAGAAAACCACGAATTGGGTCATTATGTGATAGTTTTTATGCATGACCACGAAATATGCATGACCAAAAAACTGATAAATGATGTCTAGATGGTCATACATTTCAGGGCGAGGGAGACTATTAAATAAAAATTAAAGTAGATTTATTAAGCCCTTTTCAATTTTATTTATTTTTTATTTATTAAGCCCTTTTAAATTATTGGAGTTACTGAAAATGGATAGAAAAATTAAAAAAAAATTATTTATTATTAACTGTTATATTAAAATATTATTAATAATTTCAATTTCAGCAGAAAATGTTACCCCATTGAAAAGTATAAGTGGGAATACTTGAATAATACTAGAAAATGTGTATTTTAGGATAATTAACATTAAGGAGAAATAACCAACATTACAACGTACTCAATTTAATGGAATCCTTATGATAATTATTATCTCTACAAGGATTAATAATTATATAACTTAATTGCAAATTTATTATAATTCTCTTTAGGGTAGATATATTTCAAGTAAAGTTTAATAATTATTCCTATTTGAAGTACTCATTATTATCCTTTCGAAAAAGTCAATTAGTTAAGGTTGTCAGTTTTGTATATTATATCATAATTTTCCTTTAAGCCCGTCAACCCAATAAGTTGGCTGTATCCGCCTTTGGACGACATTAATGGTCGCATCAATGAATGTTTTTAGTCGGGAGTCCTCAATAACAGCTCCGAGCTGGCTAGGCGTTGATATACAAGTCTGGTTATTTTTACAAAAAGGATTAACCACTTAACATGTAAAATTTAATCAAAAATTAGAAAAATTGCTAAAAATCCTTATTTAAAAAATTTATTTACATTTGTATGATAGAGCAAAATTGAATTTTGATGAGTATAATGAATAACATTGAAGTTTTACAGTTTTCAATATACCCATCGTGCATCAGATCATTTGGCTTAGTACGTGAAAGAGCTCATTTTTCATAATATTCAAATATTTTTCGATTTTATGTATTTGTCTAAGACGATACACCTAGTCTTTTAAAGAAACAAATAGCCTGTGTCGTTATATGAAAGATTTCTTGTGTATGTGTTAGCATTAAAGTACGTAAACAAAAATAACTATTAATTTTTAATACCGAAGCAAAAATTCGATCATTACATCCCTTTCGATCATCCGTGCGGTTTCTATTTTTTTTAACGAATCTTCAAACTTTTTTGTAGCACCATCCACCTTAATCAAATTAATAATCAATCGCTTTCGTTCTCATTCTCTTATTATTTAAATTTTATAACATTAATTTAATGTTTGTCAATTAAAACATAATTGACAAACATTTCAATATAAAGTAAAACATTTTAGTTAATTTTTTCAGTTTAAAATGACAGTTTTAAAATTAAAAAAAAAAAAAAAATAATAATAAAAAGTTTATTGTTTATTTATAAAAATTAATTAAAAATGATTTTTCAATTTTTTAATTTTACTGTTTATAGTGACAAAAATTATTTTAACAGGATTGTAAATATATTTTTAATTACTTTCATATCATAAAATAGAGTAACTGTTGATGACATATCTCTCTAAAAATGATATTTTTTATGAAAACAAACTTTATTATTAGTTAATTTTTGTGTAGATTTGTATTTTTATATATCGTTTAAAAAGAAGAACTTTAGAGGTGTATTTTGATAGTTAGGAGGATACAAGGAAAATCTAATGATGATGGATGTACAATATGTTTCAAAGATTTTCTTCCTTCGGAATCGAAAATTAATAATATTTATAGTTCTTTTCCGAAAGGGGCGTAAGAAATTTAATGAATTACATAAATAATTAAATTATTATCAATTTGTAGTTACTGAAAAACGTGACGTGATTAAAACCAAAGTTGAACTAGAATTATTACTTAAAAATAATATATACTTATATACTTATATGGGTAACAACTTACTTATGTGCTTAGATTTAGATACATATTTGACGGATATTAATTAGAGTGAAAATTGATATAGAAAAAGCTGGGAAAGCTAAATTTAAATTTAATCTCAGTATCGAGGGCAAATAATTTTTTGCGCAAAAATTTTTTTGAAGTTTCAGCCCTATGGCCTTGCATGCCAAAAATCTCTGTTTTGCATCCTTGGACCAAAAATTGGGCACGCCCATGCATGTACAGTACAAAAGAGAATAAAAAAAAGTAAATCAGTATTCTTGTATTATCTTAAATTTGTGCCACTTTTATGAGGCAGGCTTTGTACTTTTTATATCCAATTATTAATAAATTTTTTTAAATGAGTTCGGGGGCTCTCAGTACTGAAACTATTACCAAGTTAAAAATGTGTTTTATGAAGAACAAAATATGATGTATATAAAATGAAATGAAAAAAATGAACATCAAACCAAGCAAGACTAAAAATACAAAAAAATATATATAGGGAGCTATATCCCATTTCCCCTCATTCGTAGAGCTTCGATGTGTTCGTAGTACATGTTGTAGAGTTGTATCATCAACTAACAACTATTACAACTAACTCTGAGAGTTGATGTTTGTCATTTTTGTTATCATTTTCATTTTATCAGTAATATTAAACTCACCACTAAATGACCTGATTTCTTTCTTTATTTTTATATAAACATTTACAATTATGTATCTGACTGACTGCAAGACTGACTGTTAAGAGTATAGTAGTAACTAGCAACCAACAACACAACCCCAGCAGTTATTTTTTCCATATTTTTATTTTGTGTATGTATGTATACATATCAAGTTAAATAAATTTAAATTAGGATTGCCCATATTATTTAACATAAATCTTAATTTTATGACCAAAAAGTTTTTATAAACTCAAAACAGAGTATAAATAATATTTATGTTTTCAAGTATTCTTTGTTAAAAGTTAAAAAATCTCAAATATGGAAAACAGTCGTTGGAAAATATTGTCTGAAAACTATTTTTGGTAGTTTTTCTGGTAAATTCATGTTAAAGAAAACATTATACAGCTGAATTAAATAGTGATTGGATTAAATAGGACAAATATTTACAGCCGATTTGTCAGAAATTCATTCTGTTTTCAAAAAATATTATAATAACTACTTTTAAGACGCTGTAAGCACCTTAAATCTGCAAAACTACTTGAGGTTTTTGAAGTGTATGAAATTGGAGAAAAGGAATATGTGGTTGAATTTGTGTATTTGAAAATCTTTGTGTAGATTGAGATACTGTCGAGGAAGTATTATTAGGAGTGTCAACTGCCTAGCTATCGTCTTCCCTTTTTATGCTTAAATATTATGGCTTTTTAGGCTATGCTCATTTCTACAGCCTTCCCAATTAAGCTGGGTAGATAAAAATCTGTATGTAGGTTGAGTAAGTGTCAAGGAAGTGCCCTCTGCAGGTTTCGAGTTCCCGGTTCGTCGCTCCCTTTTTAATGATGAAATATCATGTATTCTAGGGTATGTAAAGTGAAAAAATCCATAACCCTAACTTTCGGCCGAGTCGTAAATAAGCTCCTAAATCGATGTGGAGCCTTTTCTTTCATAAGACATATATATGGCAGAGCGACCATTTTCGAGATAGATGAAAAGTGGCAAATAAAATGAGCTTCTTGCCAAAGTATTCCCTAATGAATGCATAAATGTTACGTAATGCTAACAGACTTATCTCGATTCCCTTCCTGACTAATATCAATCAAACCATGTTCTTTTTTCGGGAGTCTGGAAGAAGGGAGAGGGGAAACGTCTGCTAGAAGTATGTAACGTTAGTTTGATCATTAGGGAGTTTATTTGGTAAGCGGAAAGACAAAATGCTCCACATCGACAAAGGAGCTTATTTACCACGAGGCAGAAAGTTAGGGTTCATGGATTTTTTTACGTTCAATATGCTAGAATAATGAACTTTAGCAGTTTTTAAGACTTTGGGCAAAACGATAGTCGTGCAAAAAAAGAAAAAACAAAATCTCATTGATATAAAAACATCTTAAAATAAAAAAAAATCACTTTTTTTTTTCTAGTTTCTTTGACTTAACTGTACATGATACGAGTGGAAAATGAATTCAACAATAATTTCAACTTCCACAAATAAACACTCACCAATATAAATCGTCGACAACCCTAAGACGTTATTAACCTAAATGACCAAACCAATGTTCATGAAACTCGATATATAGCTAATAGCATTCAGAGTGTATATAGAATAATTTTTTAATTGGTTTCTTTTATACTTTGAAATTGAAATTAAATCAATAAGATCAATTTTCATTACGTTTAAAATAACGAACTGTATACCTATCTTCATGTTATTTCAACCATTTTTTGTTCGTAAAATGAATGTTTTTGTTTTTATTTTTATCATATTACAAAAGAATGTTTTAAGATGTGAATCAATGTCGCGACAAATTGTAAAGATTTTTTTATTTGAAATAAAATCAACTTATATAAGTAATATTGTGAAATATTTGTTACAAGATCTTATTTAATCTGATGTAGACCGATATTGTTTATACACAAAAAAATAACTTTCTGAGTTGAAAAAGTAATTTTTTTGTACCGACTTAAACCGAACATAGAACTGACTTAAAAAAATGCCTAGATTGTCTTACAAATGCGAAAAAGTATCAAATAATATATATAAGTTATATGTTTAAATTTAATTAAGAATAATAGATTGGTTTTAAAGTTTTAATATAGTATAATAAGAAGGTTTTTTTAGTGCTAGAATACTAAAAAGTCTAAAATAAAATAAATAATGAAAAAAAATAAAAAAACCCGACTGCGTTAAATAAAATCTGAAAAGAAAAAAACAAGTCCAGCAGTTTACATAGCGATTTTAACAGTCTACACCATTAAAATTTACACCGACTCAAATCTATCCAATAATCGGCCCCAACTGTGAAAGTAGCTATGTAAACTACTGGACTTGTTGGTTTGTTTTTTTTTTTCAGATTGTATTTAACGCAGTTGGGTTATTGATTTTTATACCATGTATATATGAAATATAAATAGAATCATCTTATTAGTCCATTTTCGGTTGTCCGCCCGTCCGTCCGTACGTCTGTCAACACGATAACTCAAAAACGAAAAAAGATATCAAGCTGAAAATTTTACAGCGCACTCAGGACGTTAAAAGTGAGGTCGAGTTCGTAAAGGAGCAGCATAAGTCAATTGGGTTTTGGGTCCGTAGGACCCATCTTGTAAACCGTTAGAGATAGAACAAAAGTTTAAATATAAAAAAAGGTTCCTTATCAAAAAATAAACAACTTTTGTTTGAAACATTTTTTTGTAAACATCACTGTTTACTCACGAGGGCACACATTATATGCAAATTTTATAGTATATATTAATATGGGATTATTATTTATGTATGTGTGACATGTGTAATGTGATTGAGTAATCAACCCTGTCTATACATGGTATTTCAACAATCAACTCAGACAATTGTTTGTTTTCACTTGTTTTTTAATGATATATTTTATTAATTAATGTATATGGATGGACAATGCAGTGGTATAATGTTACAATTTGATATAAATTTTACACAAATTAACATTTCTTGTGTTTTTGAGGCAATGTATCGTATGATCCTCTATAACCTTATACATAAATTACGCAATAATAAGAAATACTACTAGTTTATAGTGTAATACTGTAGTATATAAATGAATATTTATGATTCTATTATGTGGTTAGATAAAGGACTATATAATACAATTAAAGTAAGGTATTTTGTTGAACCAAACTACATAACACATTCACCTACTAACCATAACACAAAAGACTACAAACTACACTGTTATATTTTAATGTTATATTTGGTTTAGTCGAATTATAATATATAGTAGAATCTATAATTTATATAGCCAATTCAGAAATATCAATATAGAAAATACCCAATTTGTATTTAAATGAAACCAATTTTTTTATTTTTTGGTTCAAGTCAAATTTTAGTGTCTAGTGTAAAGTCATACTAGGTTAGGTTATTAGTTAGTGGTTGTGCTGGGGTGAGATACACTTAGATCATAGGGACCAAAAACCATACTAAATAAAACGAAAAAAAATAGAGACACTTGTTTTTTATCTTCCATAAAACTAATAAACAGGGTGTCATTTTAAGCTTTGCATTTTCAAAAAATATATGGCAGAAATTCCAAAAAGTTCTCAATAATTTTGTGTCACATCCTACGAATTTACTTTGAAAAGACAGTTTTACCCTAAGATATCAATGAAAATATCTGTTATTTCTTTCGCACATCACAAAAAAATGTAAAAAAAATCTTCTTTTTTTTCACAAAAATGTTATCTTTTTTCCTATAAAATATACGAATCACCTACAAAAAATGTAGGGTTCCACTTGAAAAAGACAACCACCATTAACATAGAACCAATTCACCTAAAATTAAACCTGCATTTTATATTGATCTAGGTTTTCAAATGAGCAAACTTTTGTTTTAAACAATTTTTTGTAACTCTTATATTTTAATTTTTTTTGCAAATGTCAAGTTAAAAAAGTATTCTGTATGTAAGTACATAGGATAATACAGGCTCAAAAATACAAAATGAGGGTTAATTAGAAGAGTATTTTCATAAAATTGAGAGTCTAAGGACAATTTTCTAGGATAACGATCAAAATTTCCTACGAAAATCGATTTATCGATAATTTCAAGCAATTTTTTAGATAATGTTGATCTAAAATGTAAATAAACTTTTTCATTACCTTTAGGTTGTAATTTCTAAAAAGGGTTCAAAAACAGTGCCAATATTTACATGTAAAATCGTAAAAACCACAAAACATTCAGCAATTTCATTTTAAGTTCTTGGTGAAATGTTAGAGATTAGGAAAAGAAAGAATTTCAGTTTCACAAATAATATAACTAGGCTATTTATTTTTCTGGCTTTGTTTTTGAAAAATTGCTGTTCTAGGAGAGAGCTACACGATTATTTTTTAGATTTTTGTTGTTGATTTAATTTGAAATTTTGATGATGAAGATTGAAAAATAGAGAAATATATAAATCAAGATATTGGTACGTTTTGTGCCTGGCGTAATAACGTTGGCGCAGACTTTATCATTCACTTTGCACGCATTTTATTTTTGTGTGTTTACTTAAACTCTGTAAATTTGCAGTGGCGGATTTAGAGATTTGCCGCCCGTAGGCTATTCAATTTTTGCCGCCTCTAAATTTTGATATCTTAGTTCACAATCATATCAATTATCTATCAATAAAATTGCAACTTTATGATTTGTGCTCCATTATCCTCAGTACATCAACTTTTCCCGTATGGTTAGTATCATCGAGAACTATGGTACCGTGTTAGATCCTTGATTATTTTTACAGCAAAGAATTATCAAAAAACAATATTTTATGCAAAAAATATCTCAAACATGTACCAATTTTAAAGTAAGTTAAGGTATGTGTTAAAACTATACAATACTTATGTAATAGGAATAAAGCTTACACAAAAAATCTAGATTTGGCGAACGTTGATAAATATTTATTATTACACTTACAGTTACAAAACAACACAATAAATATATCCTTTCTTAATTATTTGTTAGTATTATAATTCAAGTCAAATTATAAAAGCATTACAATACTATTTTGCGACACTTTGAATTCGCAAAATCATTTATTATATCGTCGTACGAAATCTTGTTTATTAGCTCTGACTCTATGCACAAGAGAGCTAAAGCGTTTAGCTTTTCTTGACTTAAAGTCGATCGGAGGTAGTTCTTTACTCTCTTCAAGCAAGAGAAGCTTCTTT
Organism: Chrysoperla carnea; assembly: GCF_905475395.1. Lineage (NCBI taxonomy): Eukaryota > Metazoa > Arthropoda > Insecta > Neuroptera > Chrysopidae > Chrysoperla > Chrysoperla carnea. The sequence goes on from NC_058339.1 coordinate 53,773,554, forward strand.
CACCTGAACAATTTGTCGCTGGTGTACAAAGAGCCATACGAAGTACTCTATCCAAGTTTGGATAAATGCTTCCTAGATTCTGATCTCGCAGGAATAAAGACAGACTTTTTAATAATCCAGACTATAATATGGAATCGCTATTGCGATATTCTAAAAATTCATGATCATTACATTATAATCAAAAGCGTTTAGCAATTGTTTATGCAGAGATTTTGAGATATTTATTATTTAGCACTGTATATAGGACTATATTTCGGTTTTTGTTGAATATTTTAATTCCTCTATAATTTTTGAAATTCGTATTTTGTGTGTGTATTATAATTTTTTCTAAATTTTGTCAATCGAAATAAAAAATTTATGAACTAAATTTGCCGCCCCTTAAAATTTGCCGCTCTAGGCTCCAGCCTACTCAGCCTGCTGGTAAATCCGCCACTGTAAATTTGTATACATTTTTAAGAAGACTGTATATGCACATATATAGATATATAAATTCTAATTTATATATTACAACATATAAATATCTTTATAATCTTGTAAATATAATATCCATATGTAAATTAATATACTATTTATTAAATAAAATATTACATTATGTACAATATACCAACTACATGGCTTTATTCACACGAAAGCGTGATATACCAATACCAACCAATACAATTGATGTAATATTATGATTGTGTTTTATTTTTCTATTTTATAATGTCAAACATCAAAATATTAAATATAATGATTTTAATTAACATCAATTATATATTGTGAAACATTTTTGGGCTGTGGTTTCGTCATAATGATGGAAAAAAGAGTTTTAAGCGGAAATAAGGAACCAGCCATAAATTATCTAAAACCTGCGCAGGCATGTCGGAATGACTCAAAGATAAGCTCAGGTCTACATTCCTGAGCAGGTGGAAGGAAATAAAGTGAATTTCGATTATTCTCCTGTTGATTCCGTAGGTCGCTATGCCTGTACAGTTTGGTTTGCAGCCTGTGGTATACACACTCCGGTCTAAAACCTGTACAGAATTACCCGAGAGGTATACCGGAACGTGTATACCGGGCCTTAGTTAGAGCTCTTGTACGATGCCACAGCTCCTTAGATTTTGAAAGGCCCCTCAATAAAGTGTTTGTGTCATCACAAACTTTTTGTCAAGTTAAACTTTGGATTCTGTTTTAAACTTGATGAGTAGATCATGAGGTCTACAAGTTCTGATTTTTGAGACATGGAAGTTAACGCCCTTCTGTTTTCAATAGCATACAGTTTCTTCAGCTTATAATTGTTGAAATTTTCATTATAAATTCCGGGAAAATTTTTTTTTCTATATTGTAATTATTTTGAATTTATACCCCCTTTAGTACCGAAAAAGGGAGGTTACTAATACCAGAAACCATATTGTCAATAATTATCTCGAATATAATAAATGTTTAGAGAAAAACCATAGCTAGTGGATTCAGGTTGTACATTTCATTTTCTTTTTTTATTCTAGTAAAATTTATGCCTATTAATATATAATTCCTGGAGCTTTATGTACAATACATTTATGTTATCTCTAATAAAGATATAATATGACGCTAACACAGATAAGGTGTAAACAAGCCTAAAGATTTTCGTGCGTTCACTGAATGTGCGTCTATATATTATTAATATTTTATTTATTACACATGAATTCTATATCATGATGATAATGATGAGAAGTGTTCCTCGAATAATGGAGTAAAAGGGATAAATAAATAACATATATACGTTGCGATGTTAGAAAATACATTTATTTTATATGTGTAAGTTAGGTTGTAATTTTGTTGCGCACTAAAGATTTACATTAAAAAGAAATTAGTGTAGAGAAGATTTGAGGTTTTCTGGTGTAAAATTGTCTGAAATATGCACTGTTCAACATCTTATACCTAATAAATTTTAGCAGTGCTGTGAATTTCTTCCTTTTGCATAGGTTTATGTCGAAAAGAAAGGTTCATTATACTTATTTCACCACGCAGTTTGTTATATTGTGGTTGCACGAGTTACGGCACACAAGTAATTCGACTGTTTCTATAACATTTAGTATATCTATAATATAAAAATGAATCACTGAATGTGTTGCTAAGCGCAAATCTCGAGAGCAGCTGAACCGATTTCGCTAATTCTGTTTTTATAATATTTCTTGAAGTACCAGGATGGTTTTTACAGGGAGAAAAATTTAAAAAACTGCCTGAAAAAGTCTAAAAATAACAATTTTCTACATTCTCATACAGAAGATTCGTAATAATAATTAAAAGTCAATTTGAACTTTTATATAAAATACCATAAAGTTTAAGTGTTAGTAGAGGGGTTCCGGGACAGCAAAACAATTGAGTGACGTTAGTATCGTATAAATATTAATGTAAATATTTTTAAATATTTATAGTATTGTAACTTTACTCAAAAACAAATGGTAAAATGCAAATTATCTGTGGTAAAATATCAATTGAAATGTAAACGTAAAATGAATCGAAATGTAAAAAGAATCGACTGTTAGCCGGTACGAAGTTCGCCGGGTCAGCTAGTTCAAAATATAATTCCGCACACTTTACTAGACACTCTTGAAAACTGTTTATGACTTAGTTATTTAAATTATCCCAGCTATTCCTGATGGGTTATGGTACAAGGTGAATTGTATTTTAACTTTGGACAAGTGTACTTTCTCCTGGTAATTGGAAAAGAGCCTCAAACTGGAAATGAGGCTGTACTGTATATGTACTTATTTTGTCTGTTATGAAAATCTGTGATATTAAACTACTCAGAAACGATCAACCATCAGTTTTTAGGCTTATTAAGATTATAGAAAGAAACATACGGAAGGTAAATTTAGAGAAACACCACAATATGATCAATGATATTTTGACAAAGTTTTTGATATCACTAAGCTTGCTGATTAGAAAAGGAGGCTCAAATCGTAAAGTTTAAATTTTAGAAATGTGGCAAGTATAATATTTATCACGAATTTTTATGTAGATTAAGCTCGTTCTAATTTTTTTTGTAAGGCGGAAGTTCCTCAAGACATAAAAGTTATGGTTTAGTAGTTTGAATTAAAATATACGATAACATTAACTTTTCAACAGGTTTTTGAATTTATTATTATGTTGTAGGCCTACAAAAACATTAACCAAATTTAATGTATGTGGCAAGTAAGTCATTATGAATTAATAATTCATAAATGAATTAATGAATGAATTTGAAATGACTTTATAAAATCATTATTATCTGATTTTATTACCTACCATGCTTCTAGTATTCTATTTCAATTAATAATCATTTAATATTATATCGAACTGTTGTTTGGGAAACCTTGGAAAAATTTAATACTGAAATTCTATAATAAAATTTAATATTTTCGGTTATGTAAATAAATATCTGCATTTTTCTCCGATATTGATGGTTATTGATATTATGAAAATTTGCAATGCTAAAATTTGGAGCTCTTTCTGTCCAAAAAGATTTGATTCCAAATATCATCGTAAATATTCAAAATACAAAGAAAAACTTGTTAAAAATTCATTTGAAGATTTTTTAGTTCTCTAATTAAAGGTCTCGGAAATTTTGTATTTTTCACAACAATATATAATATAAATAATTGACCTAGCGCGTATTTCGTTATTCATAGCTTTGAGACCGTCTTTAAAGTGATAGAAATTTAGTGTTATATTTCCGGTAAATGAAATGAATATATGTTCGATTAATGCTGGAAAATACTAAATAAACGGTCCGAAACATCGGACAAGACTTTATTATATTATAAAATTGATATTTTAGAAAATCCCATTTTCCGGTATTTTGAAATGTTTTCCCTAGGGTGTGACCTTCTCGAATTTTCCCGGATATGTGGCTTATACCAATCCTAGGAACACCTTATGGTTTAGCCTTGGGCCAACATTAATTTAAATCGTTGGAGCCATTTTTGAGAAAAGCCCTTAAAAAAGGTTTTCTCAAAGTTGTTGACCTTCTCGAATTTTCCTGGATATGGAGCCTATACCAATCCTAGGTACACCTTAAGGTCTAGCCTTGTGTCAAGTTTAATCGAAATTGTTATAGCCATTTTTGAAAAAAACCCAAAAAAAAAGTTTCTCCTAGGGTGTAGACCTTCTCGAATTTTACCGGATATGTAGGTTATACCAATCCTAGGAACACCTTAAGGCCTAGTCTTGTGCCCAGTTTTATCAAAATCGTTAGAGCCGTCTTTGAGAAAACCCAAAAAAAAGTTTTTCCCAAGAGTGTGGGCCTTCTCGAATTTTCCCGGATATGTGGCTTATACCAATCCTAGGAACACCTTAAGGTTTAGTCTTGTGCCCAGTTTAATCGAAATCGTTAGAACCGTTTTTGAGATAACTCCAAAAATCCTCTCTTGGCCTAGAGGGAAGTACCCTTAAAAAAGACCTAAGGAAAAAATGAAAAAAATCGTCTGGAATTACGACCAAATTGAACCTATGTACCGAGTTTGAGAAAAATCAGTTGAAAATTGAAGGCTCCAGCTTGGTAACAGACATACCGACATACCGACGGACGCAACATTTTTTAAAAACCACTTTTTTGGAATCAGGGACCCTTAAAACGTGTATTTCCGTTGAAACCCTGATATCGATTTTTTTTTCGATCACAATACTTTATTTTATTCATAATATAATAAAGTAAAAATTGTTATTGAAAATATTGAACTATTCAAAACTTCATATATCAAAATATTAAAAACGTAGGAATGGAAACTTATCAACCGATGGACAATTATTTACGATAAGTCAATTAAAAATGCTATACCAATCATTTTGTAGTAAATAAAACTTTGAAAATCGTAACTAAGTGAACCCTCAAACATATAGTCTAAGATCCGAATTAGGATCGACCTTCACCCATCTGTTTACCGGATGAAAGTTATTTTTTATGAAATATAAAATGTTAACAAATATCCCTGCAATGGGTTGCCTAAAAAAATGTGGTCCAGACTACTTTTAGTGAAAATATCAAGACTAAAATTTTTAGAAATTTTTCACTGACTTGCATATCTTACGAATTTTGATCTACTCGAAAGTAAAAGCCATAAAGAATATGCAGCAGCTATGTTGTCTGCCTTTTTTCGTTCACTATTATCGCATTTATACAAGTTGAAAATAGTAATTACGTGCATCTGTTAATTCATTGACTCGCATATCTAAATAAAGATAATTTTGTTACAATTACGGTGGCATATGATTGGCCACAAAATATTGGTCAAAAATAATGTTTACAAGCTTTCCAAGTTTTGATATTTATATTAAAAATGGTCTGGACCATATTTTTAAAGGCAACCCGTTACAGGAATATTTGTTAATATTTTACATTTCATAAAAAATAACTTTCATTCGGTAAACAGATGGGTGAAGATCGACCCTAATTCGGATCTTGTACTAATATAAAGGACATCAAACCATTAAAAATGTGCGGGAAATGAAGTTGTTAAAATGGATTACTTCATTTTCAGTCGAGGTCATTACTTGAATGAAATACTATTCCATTCTTCATCGGAAGGATTCACCTTGATAATAATGTAATAAATCTGGGGAAATATTTGTTCCATTTGTATTTAATGTACTTACATTGTAAAAACAAACTAAAAAACTTACAGAAGTCTCACCCTATATTTTTCTTACCTGTTCTTAGTTAATGAAAATTTGGTATTATTATTTATTTAAAAAAAAAATAATAAAAATGGGTGTGATGCAAAATTTTGTCAATATAATCAGAAATAAAAAAGAAAATAGGTGTTATCAAATAGGCGAAAAATAGAATTTTCCACTCTGATTATCTTATAGATAACCTAGAAATATTATTAAATAAGTTGCCTAAACACAACAGAAAATTGTAGGAAAATTTATAAATGAATTTAATTTTCTATCTAATTTAAATTTAAAATTGTAGAGAAGCATAGGTTAAAAAGTTAACAAGACACACGAAACAGAAAAATGTGAGGAAAATTTAACATACGTTTGCATTTTACAAGAAAAAGTAAAATATTATGTAAAAATAACTTTTGTATGAACTTTTTTTTTTTTTCTAACATAGTTTATGGTAATGAATATCCAAGCATCTCTCCCTCCTGTTAACTATACATAAGTCTTAATAAGAATCTTATAAGGTCTTAATAAGAAAGTATAAAAAACCATAAAAAACAAGACATGATGGATATGAACTTTACATTTTAGACCACTCTTTTGCTGATTCAGTAAATCGTATTTATAAATGGTCAAGTGAGAAAGCCCAGCACAACATTTTAGCCTAAGAATCCATCAGGATATGCAGGCATAGCGGCCTTCTTATTCTTAAAGCTTATCACTAAACTTTCATTTTTACGTTCGCCTAGAATATATCACATACAAGAATTTATGAAGGTGCAATAGATGAAATAATAGACTTCCCGGCCATATTTTCTACAACTTTGCTTGTAATAAATATTGTTTTTCTATTTTTAAGGTAAATCGGATATTAAGGCAATGTATAAAAAAAAAATCTGAAATTTTTTATGGTATTAATTGCGAACTTATACGTATAAAATAATTTTTTCTAAAAATCTGACGAAGGGTTTTATGTAATTAATAATTATAAATTGAAATTTTAATGTTGTGAATAATCAATGTTCAATGAAGGCATCCATTTTCGATGTTTCTGCACCTTCTATAAATTAAAAAGTAAAAAATTTCTGCTTTTATAAATTAATTCTCGTACATCGTTAAAGAAAAAAAAAAGCTTAAAAAGTTTTGTAAATATCTTAATTAATAATTTTCGCCAGGACAGAATCAAAAGCCAATTTCCTACCTTTATATTTTAAAACTTTATTTCTGCTAAAAAAATTTTGTACTATAAAATTGCACTGTACTATGTCCGATCATCCTTAACTGAGAACTTCCAAACTTTATATCTCTAATTACTTTTACGTTCTCTTTTCTACAGGTGAATTGAAAATTTAATATCATAAGAATCACAGGTCCGCCAGTTATCGAAAAAAACAATTGACCACATCAATTTTTTCCTATCATACAAACTCAAACACAAATAAAAAAAAAATATATATATTGAAAAAATTTTATAAATGTCAAATCTAATACCATAAACTTTTGATTTCATTTTTCTGAAGCGAATACAGATATTTTCACTCAGGACATCAATAATTTTCCCTTTACTAAACACAAAAAATTGAGATTGAATTATGGCATCTTAATATCCAATATCCACCATTATCATCTATTTACCGCTACCGTTAGTCCCTCGTGCATATTAAGCTTAAGAAGCGATAACAACAAAAAAGAAACTAAACAAAATGGAAAATAATAATACTTCATAATATACCTGCAAATTAAAAATATACAAGCGGGTAACTTTTTAATTTAAGAAAATGTTAAACAGAGAACAAAATTGAAAATGAAATCTCAGTGGTTCTAGAGGAAATATCTTTGTACAGTTATGAGATAAAATAAATTTCGATCAAGTTGAATGATCTGATGGGTAGTGTTTTATAAAGTGTTCTAAAAAATACTTTATTATCAGAAAAGATTCAAATATAAAAAAGTGCAAATAAAATTGTCGAGTATTCCATGATCTTGCGCCGGCACAGGAATCTCATTTTTAATTATTTCCCGATTAATTTTATGGGCTTTAATAAAGTTTAAAGCATCGAGTACTATTTAAGCGTCAGTTAATTCATAATTGATAATGATAAATTTATAGATTAAAAAGTGCGTAATATTTGAAATAATGAGAAAATCGAGCTTCATGATAGAATGGTGGAAGAGTCAAAAGAAAAAAAGAATCTTTTACCTTTGTTCCAATAAAAAAAACGATCAATTTGGAAATATTTTATTTGAGCAGCTTTTTTAATTGTTTCGGTCTAAGTAGCAATGAATAGATTTTGTTCGAAACATTTTGCTGTTCCTGTGTAGGGGGTAGGCTCCTTTATCCTTCAGGATCTGATATTAGTTTTCAATATCTTAAGAAATACGAATACCTAATATAATATACGTTTGTTGTTTGAATACGTTTGAAATTCCAAATTAGAGGTTTATTCATAAGGTATACACTTATAGTTAGTCAAGAGTTTTGGCTGAGTTATAACTTCTTCGCTTGTTTATCATTTTTAATTTAATTTTCAAATTCTATGATGGTTGCAAATTCGGTAGCAGACATCTATCCAATTAAATTTTGTTACCATAATGAATAAAATGAAATAGTCTTCAAAATACTTTTTCCGTTTGGAAATTTTCAAAATTTCTATAAATGAATAAAAGTTTACAGTTTCTTTTACAGAGAAATTGGTACGATATGCTAAAAAGGTATAATAGTATCAAGTTTTCATGTCCTTATATGCACAGAAATGGTGATAGGTAGTTCGTATATATACTGTGATGATGTAAAGATTTTCTTTTATAAGCCTTTGTAAAATTGTTTAACTTGTTTCTTTTTTTTTTCGTGTATATATTTTTCACATACAGGAAAAAAGTAATACGTTTATTCATCTTACAAAACGTAGATTCTTCGTGTTCAGAGTCTGCATACATACGTACAAACAACCTAGTCGTTTGCTTGATATAAATATTGTAAAAACGTACTACCTACACAGGTATTTATGTGTATTTTTTCCATTTTTCAATTAGTACAAAGTATACATTTATACTACTTCCATATAAAGTATATATTTACATGTATATTTAAATGTCGCGTAGACATCAAGGGGGCTTTTTCATTTAGAATTGCTTAAAAATTAAATTGAAAATTATATTTTTGCTCGACTTCCAAGGAACAGTGATGTTTGCCGCCCGCATCTTGTGTGTATGAACAAGTCATGTTTTGTATTGTTTGTTTGCAAATTTCTTTATAAAGTTATATCTTCCCAATTGAATAGATTTCATCAGATAAATATTTGCCGAATATAACGATGCCATATATTTGTTTTATAAACCAAATTGTCTTCAGATATGTGTTTGAATTCTTCTTCTTCTTCAGATATTTTTGAGGATAATATTTCCAAGGGTAGGGTTGTTCTCTTTTAATAGTTTTTGGAAGAAAATGAAACTTCTTTTGTTCAAATCTATCCATTGATACCCCAGAAAGAAACCCAATACTTAATTGTTTTGATTTTATTTCGTTAATGTTTTGGTAATAAAGCCTCCTATACAAATTTTGAATAAGAAATCAATATTAAATTTTAAAATATAGAAAGAGTATCAAAATTTGGTGTTGAAATTGAGTTCATTTAGTAATAAGTAGCTGTGAACTACCCTCTTCGCTCGGCAACTTTAATTTTAAATACAAAGATTATTGTGCTATAACCTTCACTTTATATGTCGTCACTTACCCTCCTTTTGTTCACAATTTTGTTTAACCTCTAAAATTATCATTGTTTCTCTACTCTATCATGCATGTATTATACATACAAGTCTTCCTCTTGAATCAGTTCATCTATTAGAATGAACAGCATCAAAATCCGTTACGTAGTTTTAAAGATCTAGGCATACATAGGGACATAGGGACAGACAGCGGGAAGCGACTTTGTTTTTTACTATTTATTGATGATAATTACCCCGAACATAATTAGAATATCAAAACGTATGTATAATGCTACTTAGAAGCAATTATTGTGAGAACTGACGATTTGACAAAGCTGTTTAGAAAAAAAGATCGGGAAAATTTAATGTTTCTTACCATACGATTTTCATATATTTTTTCACATGAAAGTTATACTCACCTGAAACAAAGAAAAATTAAAATTAGTAATCAAATTGTTGCCATATACAATCATACATAGCGGTCAATCAAATGTGATTTTCCACGAAATGTGATTTTCAAAATTTACTAACTATGAAAAAGAACTTTGGAAAAGTACATTTATAAACATAGGTGAATTTATTATTTATAAACAGAGAAGCGTATTAGAATATTATTTTTTCCTATAAATATATCCTTGGTGTAAATATTTCTATTTCCCTCTTTCAGATGTTGGTTACCTTAGGTTGGTATGTCTAGAATATGTGTATACTATCCAGGTTTTGTAATTTAGACGTAAGCAGTTTAAGAATACGTGTATCCAGTTTTTCTAACTAAATAAAACTTTTACCAACAATTTCATTCAAATGGTTTGTTCAGGTTTCCTTTTATTTCAAATTTTTAAAAATTATTTTAAAATTATTCTAAGAATACAATCAGTGGCGTTCCTAGAATAGTTTTTAATTCAATAGAAAATTACTTGGGGGTTGAGAAAGAAATTTTTTTTAAACTTTTAATAATTGAAATTTTGTTCAATGCTTTCAAAGAATAACTAAGATCGTATGAAATATTTAATTTATGAAAAGAAAAAAATTAATTAAATTATTAAATTGTAAAATTTTTTATAAAAGTGAGGCAAGTGTTCCAAAAATTAAGCAGATAATTAGTCCACAATATGTTTGAATACGCAATAGAAATCCTCAAAACTGTCTTTGAAGGCGAATTTTTCTCGATTTTGAAGCTTCTACGATATTTATGGTCTTATCCAACATCAATGCGAGTGTTGTTTATAAATGACTAATTTTGAGTCAAAGATAAACATTAGATTTACCATCTGAGAATAAAAGATTACATTCGGAGTGAATAGTTTTCTTTTACCAACTGTTTACGCTTGGTCTAGATAATTGGTCTCCTTAAATTTAGTTTGGATAATATTTGAAACTGATATTTCATTTGAACATACTTTAATTTCATTCGGAAAATATTTGAATAAGAAATATTGTGTATTTTTATAAAATTTTCATTTTATATTTTTAGGAACTTCCTGTATGTAAAGATTAAGAAATACATTTTCAAGGGTTTTATTTCTTTTAAAATTTGAGCAATATTATAAGAAAAAGAACATACAAAGATATGTATAAATGTATATAAATCAAGACGTCTTGTGCATTAATAAAAAATAAAAATTTCATTGTCAATTTATTTTAAAATATATAATTTTTAAATATACAATTTTTTTTATTATTATATAAAACAAATGAACTGAATATTCTTGTTGAACATTTATGAAAAAAAAAAATTGGAAAAACGAAGAAAAACTTCATTTCTTTTCATCTGCAATGCATATATTTTTCATTAAACCTACAAACGTATATTATTGTTCCTTAAAGTGAATTGATACTTATTTTTCTACTTGGAAATATTAACTACAGTCGAGTGGAAAATCGGTAAATATAAAACGTTTAAAAATGAGAACAGTATATAAACCTTTTTGAACCATACGTTATAATATTTTTTAATGCAAAAGTATTAAACAAATTATAATGCAAAAGTAAATGCAAAATTATTATCAAATTTTTAACCGACTTCAAAAAAGGAGGAAGTTATCAATTCGACTGTATTTTTCTTTTTTTAATGTGTGCTACCTCAGAACTTTCGACTGGGTGAACCAGTTTTGATGATTCTTTATCTATTTGAAGGCTGGTGCTTCGCGTGTGGTCCCATTTCATTTTGGTCCAGTTACTATCAGCTACGTCATCTATGAGAAAACCTTAAAACCTAAAATTTGCATTAATTATGCAGGACAAGAGGACGAATGACTCCATCTCACGCCCACCGATTTCGGTGATTCTTTGTTTATTGACAAACTAGCTAGTGTACTTCAGATTCACTAAAAATCACAAAAAAAAAAAAATCTTTTAACAAAAAGAAAACCGACTCCAAAAGAAAAATTTTACCAAAACAAATTAATATACACTAAAAAGTAAAAAAATAACGATAATATAATGTAGTTCTGTCAGAGTTGTTTCCTTGGCTGACACCGACAAAAAATAACAATTATTTTAACTGCATTATATTATCGTTATTTTTTTACTTTTTAGTGCATATTAATTTGGTTTGGTAAAATTCTTCGTTTGAAGTCAGTTTTCTTTTTGTTAAAAGTTTTTTTTTAATCAAAACCAAGTCATTAAATTTTTAGCAGAAATCTATAAATTTAACATTTTTTTATCTTTTGCATTCTATACCTACATTAGACTCATTGTATTTGGGGTTTCAATAAGAGTGATATATATTTTTTTAATGGTAATTTTCAATTTCTAATATATTTTTTGTGTGCTTTCAGGTTTAGTTTTATCTTCCATTCTATAGTTTTATCGTGCATCAGTAACTATTTTTAAAAGCTTGGTAAAACTAATTAAAAAATTTTTGGGGACAATTTTCTTCAATATATGGCTAAATAATGACTAAAAAAATTCCAATTCATGCTCAATATGCAATAATCATAAAATATTATAGTCCTCCCGAGTTACATATGGTTTGCGTAAATGTATAAAATTTAAATTGACACTTAACAGGCTGTCCTTCAGCCATAGCATAAATCGTGAGACTATGAATGGTAAAACTGCAAACTGTAGCTACTGAATATTTTCAAGCTTTAAATGTTAATTTAAAGAATTATTGCTCTAATTGGACGACTCTATATAAGTAAGATCACTTTTCCACTCAAAATTGTTTCAATCCAGCGTTCCAAATTGTTGGATCCTTGAATATTTTCGACATCACAATACTTTTTAGAGGAGTCTGTAACAACAATAGCATTTACTTATAGGCAGGCCCCCAGGCTATATCATGTAACAAAAATGTTCAATGCTTTATAAAATAGTTAAAATTATAAATTATCTGGTAAACTCATGTCTTTATTTACTCTGTTAAAAGTATATTATTATCTATTACTTAAATAATTTTTATGTATGTAATATCTTTTATATATGATGTGATCTATGTAAACATTGTTTTTCTTAAAAGCTTTTTTATTATTTTTAACCGACTTCAAACGAAAAAGGAGGAATTTATGAATTCGACTGTATTTTTTTATGTGTGTTAAGTCAGACTGAGTGAACCGATTTTGATGATTCTTTATCTATTTGAAAACAGGTGCTTCCCGTATAGTCACATTTCATTTTGTTCCAGTTCTGACAACGGCATCCATTAGAAAACCATAAAAGTTTTAAATTTGAATTTAGTATGCACGGCAAGAGGACGTATAACTCAATATCAAGCCAACCGATTTCGATGTTTTTTTTTTTAGTGACAAATAAGTAAGTGTACTTCAGATTCACTAAAAATCACAAAATAAAATAAAAAAACATTTAACAAAAAGAAAACCTACTTCAAAAGAAAAACATTTCCAAAACAAATTAATATGCACTAAAAATAACGATAATAGCAATTATTTTAACTACATCATATTATCGTTATTTTTTACTTTTTAGTGCATATTAATTAGTTTTGGAAAAGTTTTTCTTTTGAAGTCGGTTGTCTTTTTGTTAAAAGTTTTTTTTATATTTTATCCCATTGTAGAAAATTTTTAATGTGGCTTGAAAAATGATTTATTAAAGTTAATTAAGTGAAATTGCATTAAATATAAAATAAATAATAATTTTTAATATCATTCATTATGCGAACAAAAGACGGAGCAAAAAAAGTTTTATCTGTGAAAGCTGAATAGAAATAATTATTGTCAATAACATTAAGTATAATTTATATAAACTTATGAACAGTCTTAGGTTATATTTCCTCCTCATGGAATGCTTACGTTATTATTTAAGTTAAGTATTTTTTGGAAGTGGGGAAGAATATGTGTTTGCGTGTTTTTGAAAACATAAAATATCTACACAAAAAGGGCGGGAAGAGAAGTTGTAGAGATACGCACTTCCTGAATATTACCCCAATTACATACTTTACAACCCTTAAACGAACTAAGTGGGACCTTAAAGAACCTGAACGCGAAAAAACAAGATATATATGACTGAAAAGGGAGCACAAACTTAGTATACACCAAATTGGGTTGAAGATATTTTATAATAAACTTAACTTTTACCAAAATCTGGTAATAAAATATTTACGATAGTTAAAATCTAGCGTTTTTTTACGATAAAATGATTTTTTCTGAACTATTTACTCGATTTTTTTTACTTATAGAAATTATTTTTTTAGTTCTGCTAGATAAAGCGTATTGGATAATTTTTTTTAAACTGTTATTTTTTAGTATATATTTGGCCAGTATCTTGCAAATTGTTATGTTTTTTAATTTGATTCCTTCTACTTATTCAACGCTTGCTAAAAACCAGTTTGAGCCTGGTATCGCATATTATACCAGCGACATTATCGCATATATATCGTTATATTCTAAACTATCAGCTGACGCATGGAAAAATCATTTTACCAATACGAATCAATTGATATTCCTGATCGATTTCTATATAAAAACGTCATCAAAACGAAATATGTATATTATGTTATATAAGAAACATACAAATAAAAAAATATTTTAAAGAAATGCTCTTCATAGCAATTTTTCTAGTTGATTCACACATAACTCAATACTTTATTATTCAATAAAATCATAATAATAATAATAATAAATAAATATTACTCTTCAATTCTATTCTTTGATAACAATAATAATGCAACAGTGTTTGACTCTTGAATGAATCTATTTATATAATAAATATTAATGGTATTCTTTTGGTTCGATAACAATAAAAAAAAATTTATGTAACAATGAATTATATTTTATAATGTCATTTTGTTCTTCTCTAAGTCGTTATTATTGGAAACAGCGATGGATATCATAATGGAACATAGTTGCCAAGAGTAGTATTATGCTTTAAAATGCTTCAAGTTAATGGTATTGTCGTAGTTAAAGTGGCTTTGTCATTACATAAGTAGGTAAAGTGCCCACGCTAAGTAGGTTCGAAAGACTAGAATCGAATTTTTTCTTTCAAGATGAGAATTTTATGAAAATAAAAAACCTATGTATATTGGTCTAATCGTTTTAAACGAGCATGTTTTTAGGTAGAAAAAATTTTTTTCAAAATTTTTAAGCAATGTGTCTAAAAATAACACAAAGCATAGTGCATAACCAGAAATCTGTACAATGGAAATCTGTTAAAAGATCACAAAATGTAGTTTTTCGTAAATATTTCCAAATTGGTAAAACTGAATAATATAGTGCCAATGAACAAAATTCCAATTCTGTTACTTTATAGTATGAAACAAAATTATTTCACTTTGAAAATCGAAATCATCCAGTGAGGAATTATAGCATATGTGTTATTCTTATAGTCATTCTATATTATTGTAAAGTTTCATTTAAATCCATTCAGTAGTTTTCGAAATCGTCCAGCGCTTGGACGCGTAACTGCTTACGCGTGATGTTATATAGCCTATAGCGTTATTCAATTATTGGGATATCAAAAACAAAAATAATTTTTCTATTCGAACCAGTAGTTCCTGAGATTAGTACATTTTACCAAACAAACAAACAATCAAACGAATAAGCCATACCAAAATTCAGCTTTATAATATTAGTTAAAATACATAAAAGTGTCTTTGTATTTCTCTCTTTTTTCTTGATATGAGTTATATTTACAAGTGAAATTTACAAAATTTAAAAAAACTCAATAAATTTTTCGGTTACAAAAACCTAAACTCACACTTGAAACATATATAAGAACACTCTCCATTAAATTACCATTTTCCTTAAAGTATTTTGAAGATCGTCGCCACTTTTTAAATTTTTTTCGGGTACGGAATCCTAAACTCGCACTTAAAACATAGCAATCACACTCTCCGTTAAATTAATGCACAGCACAGACACATACACACATAGCAGTAAAACTTATAAAACCCCTATTTTTTTAGTTCGGGGGTTAAAAACGAACATAATTGTGTTCATTTCAAATTCTTGGACCGTCATTCATACTTACGTACGTCAAAGATACAATAAGTAATGCTTGTATTATTAGATTGAAAAAATGCTGAAAACTAATTTACAGCATATTTTGTAACATCTACAAATAGATGATATTTACATTATTTTCTATCCATGTAATAAAAACTTCAATGGCAATGGAGTGAACAGATCGGTAGAATTCGAATTACATATTTATTTCCTACGGCTACATAGTCGACGATGCAGTATTAAATCTTCTGGTGTATAAATATGTAAAAAAAAATTTAATTATTGATAAAAACACAGATAAAATGATAAAATTCGAAAATACGTTATATTTTTTGAACTCTTTGTCCATTTTTGCTTTGAATTAGAGTACCAACTTTCATTAAAATATATTTTATTAAACTAAAATTTCGCGTATTCCTACACGAATAAAGTGTCAAAATAGTTTATGATGATAGAATTCGAAAATGCGTCACATAATATTGGTGAAAGAGGTGAGAAACAATAAAGAGCTTTGAATATTTTTAGAATTAATAAAAAAAACTTGGGTATGACTATTGGATGCCAGCCCAACTAACAAGATTGTATTTTCGCACAAATAAATTTAAAGAGAATTTCAAAAGCTTGAACGCTTTCCTACTCGCTTTCCTATTAGACTACTAAAAATATTTATTAGAAAAAGAAAGGAAACAAGAAGCAAATATCATAATTTTCTTTTTCATAATACTCAGGATATGAGATTAGATTGTTTTTTGAAAATACATTCAAGTATACACCTATGTGTAGCCTCCTTTTTTGGGTTTGTTAAATGTACATGATTAAATTAAGAAATAATTTAAAAGTTAAATATTTTCAACCCAAATATGTATGTCTTACAAAAAAAAAAAAATAATAATAAAAAAAATAAAGAAAGAAATAGAAAAAAGGGTACAAAACAAGAAAAATGTAAAATTTCAAAAAAAGAAAGAATGAAATATACAAAGATTTATTTTATCTTTCAAAAAACACAGTGGTGTGTAGTTAAAGAAGACTAGAAAGAAGAAGAATGAATATATAAATAACTCTGGATATACAGGGTGCTTCAGGTAAATATAGAAAAGAAGTTTATAAGAATTTTCGTATTCGATCATATGTGAATGAGCTGAAAAGAAGGTGTGTATGCAGTTATAATTTCAAATCAAATTATCTTTTGTGTTCAACAGATGTTTTCTATTTATTAAAGTTTGTGTTTTAAGGAGTAATTCAACATAGTTCTTGTTCAATAATTCTTGCTCAATAAGCTTGTGTGAGTTAAAGATAATAAAATTTTTTTTAAAGCAGATGTGTGGAAACCAAATCAGTTCTTGTAGACTTATAAAGCAATCAAAATGGATCTTTGAGACGTCAAAGTTGATTCTTCTATTTAAATCTGAAAATCAAATATTGATACCGCTACCTATAACACCGTATAAAAGGGGAGGTTATCAAGCTAAATATTACAACAGTTCTAAATCTAAAATTTCAACATTTGTCTAATATCTTTGTGAGAGAAAGTAGATCCACCCAAGATACTATTTCTTCTTGTCATTTACGTGAAACAACCAGTATACGTTATAGTTTTTATGCCTTTATAGTAAAATGGTTGAATCTTATTCAATAAAAAGAATATCTTACACAAAGTTATTCTTTTTCTTTCGTCGTTGCTTTCTAGGTAGAAGGTTTTTTTATTCTTCCTCCAACTCCCTACCCAAAAAGTAAAAAACATATTAATGTTTCGTTTTTATTTTATTCGTTGCGTGGAATGTGCATACAGATTATAGCATTAAAATGTATTTATCTTTTACTAAACAGTGTATGCTTTGCGTATAGAAATGTCATCATGACATACAGTTTGAATTTCATCATTTGTTTATTTGACTAGATATATTCTAAAAACAACACCCTTTCACATGTAGAATAAGCTGGCATAGGAGTACGCACTTAAGTTTCATAAGGTTAAAAATAACAAAGTAATAAATTTTTATAATTTTTTTATTTTATTCGAAAGATTATTTAATAAAATAATAAAATTATGAGTAACAACTTGCTATCTCAATAAAGTTTTGCGTACTTAAGATCACAAAAGGGAATTTGCGAACTCTTACACATACAAGTATATAAGAATACCAAACGCAATATAAATCCACCAACCACTAAATATGCGGTGCATATCTCATGCCACCAAGTTTTACACCCCGAAGACTCAATTCAGACTTCTTCTTTTGGGTTTTTACGATTTTCTGGAGTTTAAATTGAAAAAAATAGGAAGTTTTCCCGTAGATTTCATGCAATTCCGGGTCGAATGTAAAAAAACGCAACTTTCTAGTACGTCTAGAAGTGTCTTCGAATTTGCATAGACAAATCAGTTTCACTTAATATACATATACCATAAGACCATAAGAAGTCGTATAAGAGTACGCCCGTACTCCTGTACACCTGCGCACTGCGTTATACCACAGAGCTATTTTATATAAATACTTTTGCTGCTACCGTCTAGTGGTGAGTAGCGGAACTATCTTTATTTACAGCATAAGCTGAATAAACCATCGTACGAAAATAATAATCGTTTTGTAAGAAATACATAACATATTTGAGTTGTAATACTTAAGAAATGATGAAAATAAATAACAAAATTGCACAAAAAACTTCAGACTTATGTAACTTCTCCATTTCACTGCTTTTTCGATTTTTTTTCGTGATTCAGTTTTACACTATTAGGTGATCTAATCACAATTGAAGTTAACTTCAACTCGCAAATCATCTGGTCGCTAGTTTCAATGCAGAATCCTATCTCTCGCGTACTCTTAGAACAGCTTAACCTACGTAAGTTTGGTATTTCATATTTCGCCCAGACATAGACTTGATTGGGTAGCTTTACATTATTATGCATACGACATATTTATATATTCAATGATATTACTAACTTGTATATTTTATATTTAACAGGAGCCCGCGTTATTTGTTTTCTTGTATAATATACCCATTTTCATCCTACACGTAGAACACACAATTCAAGTTAAACGCAAACACTTTCCATTTGAACTTGACACTTGGTACCTACTTGTTCTTGTTTTTGTGTACGATCAAATTTGTTGTGCTGGAACATAATAATACTCGGAAAACTGTTTAAAATTTCAGTGACTCCACTGAAGTTCTTTTGTGTTGAGGCTCAAAGAAATAATTATTCTTTAAAAACTTAATACTTAAATAAGTCATTCTCGAAAGAGCTTAGTTTTAAAAAAAATGATTTTGAATGATTCTTTTTATAGAAATTTGTGGAAATAAAAAAGTAGTTAAAGGGGAACAAATATGTATTGAATTAAAAAGAGAATTATTAGAAAATTTGGATTGAATCATTTTGGCATAAAATTGGAAGTTTAACATGTTCGGAAAAATCCTGAAAATCTTTAAAGCATTGAAAAAAATTTTGTTCTCATTATATTTTTCGTTCTATCTTTGCTTTTGAACAGCGCTGGAACATAATAACGTTTTACGGACAGAACAAAGTAAAAGAAACGACCATAATATTATCCACCAAAAACTTTTTTGATCTCAAAGACAAATTGTTATTTAGTAATAAAAAATTATGGCAAAAAATATTATTTTTTATTTGAATTTTAAAGTATTATTAAATTAATTTATTTTTCACTCTGTAATTTTCACTCTTAATTTTATTCATGACTAACAATTTGCCAATAAATCAAGACGCCCATGAAGATATGAAAATAATAAAGAATAATATCGTCAATTGTATCGATCTAGAAATTAGTAGGATGCCAAACTAAAATTAATAATCGTATATACAATATTGTTAAATTTCCTCTGATTAATTCTATATGTCAAATATTAAATAAAAATTTACAAATTTTCAAGAAATCAAAAATCAGGATTTTTTTTCCACGTATTGCAAAAATTCCAAAGAATCGGACGTGTCTTCATAGTCCATAGAAATAAATCTCCTTTAAATGTACAAAACTTCCATGGATGCCGATGCCATATTTTCAACAAAATAATTTGTTTTGTCAAATTTTCTACAAAACAATTAGTTCTTTTGAGCTATTTGTGTATAGTATAACATAATGTGTATCGTTTATGTTTCGACGGGAATTTCTATATAATTATATAAACTAGAATAGTTGGAAAGTCAAACAAAATACTAAAATAGTTTCTAAAACAAACATTTTGTTTATGAGAATTGAAAAGGAACATTACAAATGTGAAAAGGAACATTACAAATGAAACGAACAATTTGTTTCATCGATTTAATAAGTAAACACACTTTCTTTTTCAGCAGACGTTTTCTTGGTTTTATTTTAGAAAACAGAAAAGAAAATATATATCACTAAATATTATCATAATCTTTTTCACGTATTCATGAACGACATAAAATTTGTTTTTATCTACAATTCATTTTAATATAAATTGTCTCAGTGGACAATTTTATAATTTTAATTAGTTGATTCCCTGAAATAAGTCTCATTTACAATGATTCTCAGCGGACAATTTTATAATTTTAATTATTTGATTCCCTGAAATAAGTCTCATTTATAATGCTTTTGTAAGCCCAATTCTACTTACATAAATCATCGGAACAACAGAAACTACGATTAAAACACTAAATAAAATTTTAAAACAAAAAATCCTGAGCTGTTTAAATAATATAAAATAATAAATAATATTTTTGTAAAGAAAGGGTTTCCACAATAAAAAAAAAAACAATTTTTATTAATGATAAAAAACGTTTTTCAAAAATCATAGCCACAAAAAAGAAAAAGTGAAAAAAATAGCATCAAAAATGTTAAATAACATTTTTCCAGTGCTTTGAAAAAATTCAATAAAATCGTTTCACGAACAACAAAAAGAATGTGTTTTCATACCATGAAGAATATTTTTTGCAATATTTGCGCCAGTTTCATGATAACTGTATTTCTCATATTATTTTTTATATACCATAGATATATCATGTTACCGAATGTGCTCTGCCCTCATTCAGGAAAGTTATCATTACTTGGAAAATTTGTTCGGCATTAATCATAGGGATCGTTAGCAAATTATTAAGTGGCATGGCGAGATCAGGCGTAATTTTTTTGCTACTCCAGTTTTGAATTGTTGAAATAAACAAAAGGATTATTGGGTTGGGAAGGGGAGACCATGACATCGCCTCTCTATAATAACGAAGCGACGCTTATGATTAATAATATGAGTGAGCAGCAAGCGTTTTCCTGGATAAGGTTTGCTTGCATCGAACCAGGGAAAGAAGAAACATGGTATTCACATCACGAGTTATTAGATTCGTCATTATAATCGATAAAATAGCTAAAAGACTCTGGGTCAGTTCTACACTAGGTTCTCAGGAATGTGAAGGAAAACGAGTTGATTGCTACCTACCATCGATCAAACCGTCCAAAGGTATTATCGGAAGGTATTATTCTGCAATAGCTCAAAACTTGTAACAATTTGAACCAGAAACTACCGAATTTTCATGGACTTTACGATAGGAGTAGCTACTGAAAACTGCAGTGGGATGATTCTAAATGAAGAAAGAAAATACTAAAGATATTTTCGATGCCCAATTCTAGAGAGAGTACTAGATAATCTACTATTTTAGGTTTCGACCTTCTTGAAAGTTTGATGCAGAAATTAGAAATCAAAATTTCTAAAACTTAGAGTATAGAAATTTTAAACAAATCAAGAGTGCGATTGGCGTTTCAACTAGTTTTTATTTCGTGTCTCGTATGTACATCGGAATCAAACAATACTAAAAAAACACATTAGTACATACATCACAAATATCTAGGGACATATTTAAAAAAGTATTAAATATCTATTTCGATTTGCGACATTCGAACGACAACGCATCGCATAAGCATAATAACCAGGTAAAATTGTATATAAAAAAAAATATGAATAACAAATTTACATACCGAAGAGACATCATCATATAGCAGCAATCGATTTTTTATTGAAAAAAATATAGCATTTTGCATAAAAAAAGTTGAATGAAAAAATAATAATGACATTTTTAATTCCCTGATGCGTTATGTCAAAACGTAATTTTATTTTTACGTTCTTCGATACAAATTTAAGTAAAATATAAAAAAAAAACATTTTTTATAAATAATTTTAACGATCTATTTTGTTTAAATATCAAATTGACATTTTTATATTTTTAAACACAACTATTTATAGTCTAAGATCCCAATTAGGATCGACCTTCACCCATCTGTTTACCGGATGAAAGTTATTTTTTATGAAATATAAAATGTTAACAAATATCCCTGCAATGGGTTGCCTATAAAAATGTGGTCCAGACTACTTTTAGTGAAAATATCAAGAGTAAAATTTTTAGAAATTTTTCACTGACTTGCATATCTTACGAATTTTGATCTACTCGAAAGTAAAAGCCATAAAGAATATGCAGCAGCTATGTTGTTTGCCTTTTTTCGTTCACTATTATCGCATTTATACAAGTTGAAAATAGTAATTACGTGCATCTGTTAATTCATTGACTCGCATATCTAAATAAAGATAATTTTGTTACAATTACGGTGGCATATGATTGGCCACAAAATATTGGTCAAAAATAATGTTTACAAGCTTTCCAAGTTTTGAGATTTATATTAAAAATGGTCTGGACCATATTTTTTAAGGCAACCCGTTACAGGAATATTTGTTAATATTTTACATTTCATAAAAAATAACTTTCATTCGGTAAACAGATGGGTGAAGGTCGACCCTAATTCGGATCTTGTACTATTAATATTGTGTCTCTGAGGACAAGAAATCGAATTTTGAAATAATGCTATCCGAGTATTGGCATTAAAAATTTCTAATTTAGAAATTATAAATAAAAAATACAATTTGTTGTTTATATGTTGGATATTTTATTAATAAAATCAACATAAAACCATAATACTAGAGTAACGGAAGCCAAAAAGCAACGGTTAAAAATCCACTTTTTTGTTATAAAAATACAATCGAATGAATAACAAAAATTATTATCGATTATAATAAAAAAAAAAAACTGACTGTTGTGGAAAAGGTTTCACAGTTCATTGAATATTTATTTAATTAATATATCGGTTTATTGTCATCATCAGTAATTTTGATTCATTTTTTTTTAAGAATATGAGATAATATTAATAAAAATAAAATAAAAAAATATATATATAATAATACTTTCTGATATCACTCAAATCCATCAATTCATCCAGTCAACCATTTCGTATCGGAACATCCACATCCAATTTCAGAGAATGTATATAATAGTAATTTCTATGCTTCAATAAACAAAATATTGTTGACTTTTTAAATAATATTTTTAGATAAATAAATCTATAGATATTCATATTATGAATATTTTTCGAAAGGTTTTAAAATTAGAGTTTTCCTGTACATACTTATTACTATTGATCAATTTTAAAATCGTTTTAATGTTGAAAACAGAATTTTAATAATTATTCTGGTGCAAAGGATAAATGGATCTGAAGATGGATGGAGAATCAATTTTACTTTAAAAAAAAAAATTTAGATTCTATTTTCACAAATAAGTTAGAAATAAAATAAATGCAGTAGAATCTCGATAAGTTAAAAACCAAGCGACTGTTAAATAATTTGAGGTATCCAGATTTTAACTAACTAAGGGTTAAGTTCAGGAGTTTTTTAATGGTTCATATTTTTTGTTAATAAATATTGTGTTGTGTATACCTATGTATTATTATTTATTATGCCAACAAAGACGAATAATTGATGAATAAAAATAAATGTAAGGGTTTTAAGTTATTAATAAAGGTCGTAAATTCGCCCAATTTGAATTTTTATTTGGAAAAAATTGCTGTAAAAAGAGATTCAATTCGGGAAAGCTTGGTGTTTATAAATAGGAATAATAATTTAACCTAGTAAACCACAAAAGTGAAAAATATAAATTGATTCCTATGCATTTTTTTTTCATTTTAGTTATCTTAACTATTAATATTGTTGTTAGAATATCAATATGAATTTTGATATTATAGTATTTGTTGATATTTACAGAGTGAACCAGATAGAACGATAGGTGGTCAGGAATCATCTAATGGGGGGGGGGATTTTTTACAGAAAAAAACCTTTATAAAACTATGTGCGTATCGACCTCTAAACCGCGACGTATATTAACCGAGGTTAAAACCATTTAGCTAATCTGACGACGCAGAGTTGAAAAGAAGCGGTTATTCGTTGCTGATATCACAAGTAAAACTACTGGAACGTAAAACATTTGGTAAGCATTTGGAAACAGACATTTCACTACCAGTCTGGTTAAGCTTTTTGCCAAAGTATAACTTCCTCGACCCAGATGCCACGAAAAAAATCGAATAAAGTTGAAGAGTATATTCAAAAACTTGAATATACTTTGGTTATACTTTGACAAACTATTGCGATCATTCAAAAGTTGATCCTGTTAATGTGTCGATTCGGTCTGAAATAAATCGATGTACGGTATGTAGAATGCGATTCGAAAATAATCCTCAAGTGAATCTTTTTCTTCATTCAAGCGCACGTTTCATAAATATCTACATTTACAGGACTATAATGTTAGTTCAAATTTATGTGGAGAGATGTGGAAGGTTGACCCGCCAAACCCTTCCCCCTTCCCGTATGCCTATCAAGGCTAAAATATTTATCCAACTTTTAATGTTGTTTGCGATCACTAGATTAAAAAAAAGATTAGCAATAGTAGCTTGTAAAAGGTTCCATACCCATATAGGAACTTCAAACATGACTTTTCTTTGTTCTTCTTAATATAATTTTTTATTTTTCACTTAATTTGTGAGCATTTAAATAAATCGAAAAAGGATCAAAAACCTTTTTATATTTTGCTTTTTAATTTAAATTTTTCTAGCGCGCCCTGTATAATACATAACTAACTGTACATACCTTTTGATTTCATTTTTTTTTTTTTTTTTTGTAAAAATAAAAAGGAAATGGTTTTTTTGCTTGAGATAGATTGATTCTTACATCTGTGTCTCACTACAATGTACCTATATATTTTCTATATACATATTTAACCCTCAATTTAAAAAAAGGTACAAATTAAAATATCTTTGTTATTTTAGCACTCTTCATGATTTTTGATATTAATAATAAATTTGTTGCATTTGGGCTAACACGGATCTAGGAGACACTCTAGTCTTATTTCGTAAGTAGGTATTTCATTGCTATGACTGATATGGGAGCGGCCGCAGCTGCTGTGGCAGCTCTTTGTGCGTATAGCTAGTATAATTATCTCCATGTTGATTACAATAAAAATTATAACTTTCTTCATTAAATTAACAGCAACAATTATTTTGTTAGTTTTTCAATAACGCGACAATGTTTGGTAAAAGCTACAATAGCAACTTAGCTACAGAATATGGTATTTGTCTTACGTGAGGTACCATGCTCTTTGGCTCTATCCTCACGGTCAGACAGCGCCATGCATTGCCCAACAAGATATGTCCAAGTTCTGAGGGTTACGAGGGCCACCAAGATATGTCCAGTTAGCGCGCCAAAACTACTAGTGCGTCTTCCATCTTAGCTACCAAAGTCTATAGCAGGCCAGAGCCGTTAGCTTGGTAAGGTTCAGACGTATTTAACAGTTTTTGTAACTCTGTGTTATTATCAACCGAGTTGAGTTTAGATGTAACTCATACATCGAAGAAGTTACATCGAGTTCAATCAGAAGAGTTACACTGAATTAAAGCTCCTCTTAGCGATTAAGGTAAAACTTCCCAGCCACTCTCGCTAGCCCGCGATATTGGGCTTACCTATGCCACTACGCCTTGGACACAAGCAACCTGTAGTTCCTCTTCTGTCCTGGGTCGAGGTAGGTCCCCAAGTATGCTTGGATTCGCCAGCTGCCAGCTTAAAAAGATGTATGCGGGCCACTAAACATACAGTCAGTTAGCTACTGAACTACACAAGTAATCAGGAGAATGTGGAGATGAAGCTCTGCTGTACTCGCCAGGATGTCTCTTTTTGCTCTTTCTTGGGTACAAAAACCGCTGTTTTAGGGAAGTCATGCAAGGCAAGACGACGCTACTTGGAGTGTGGAGGAGGCTTAAAAGATATGATTGAGTCCTTTGATTTTTTTCATTAAGGGCATTTTGGTTAATATATTTCAAGTCCGTAAAATTCTTGAAACACACTGACTTTCATGATCTTCATGAAATATTTTCTGTATTCCAAGGGTTTAAAAGTTAGTACTTATCGAAAATCAAAAGTTGTCCGTATGCCTGTAGCGAAGCATCTATATCTATCTGAGTTGTATTTATATTGTTCGAAACACCGTTACATTCGTTTCTCATCTATAATACTATCAATATTTTGGTATATATGATACGTTTACGTACACTCATATGGTGTTGAGAGAACTACTAATATCAATTTATATTCATTTGAAATAAGAAATTTGAAGTGAATATAAATCTTACTTTTTATATTTCTTAAATGATGACAATGCAATTTCTATTTATAAATATATGTGAGAACACAAAAAATACAAACTATATGGTAAAACTTTTAGAAGTTAGATTAATAACTTTGAACTTTCATATCAAGCAAATGCTTGTCACAACGGTTTCAAGAATCAAGTTTAGCTTATTTCATTATTAAATCAGCGATGAATTGTAAATAATAATACATCATCAAAGTCAAAACTGCTAGAAATCATTCTAATGATCTAGGACATGATACAAAATGATTCTTTCGCAAAACTCTTAATGAACTCTTGCACCGTGATTGAAGTGCAGAATATATTGAGATAAAATGATCTCATTCGATGCATTTTTTGTGCTCTGAAACTTTCCAACTAAAAATCACAGTTAAAAAAAGTTATTGTTTTAATTTCGACAAACTCGACGTTTTGATAAAGTAGTCAATAATCGATGATTTACCCATTTAAAAATTCCAAATTTTGTGCCCTTCTTATCACCATTTTATGCGATTTGATTTGGCTGAAACTCTAATGGCATAGAAATATTAGGTCGCTCTTGATCTGTTGACGTATCAAAATTCGCTAAATCTAAGCCGATCGAATATAGATAAATTTGTTAACACTTATGTGCCTAACGAGGCACCTGGGTGCCTTTTGCGTTTTCAGTTAAAAGAAAAAGTATATTTTACGCATTGTAAATAGCTGTAGTTTCCTGAGAGCTGTAAGCTTTTTGTAAACCATTTTTTTTTGTGGTTTGAGCCTGTCAACCCATTCACAATTTTTTAAAGAAGCTGAAATGTTTTTTATCCTCATAATAGAGTGGAAAGGTACTCGGGTAACTTTTGCATTTTCAATTAAAAGAAAAAGTATATTTTACCTTTCTTAAAAAGCTGTGATTTCCTGAGAGGTACGCGGGTGTGTTTTCACTCTGATGAAGATGTTTTTTTCTGTCACTCATCATCTAAAAAATAGTGTTGTATATTTGTTAGTATTGAAATCGTACAAAGTAAATTTCCCCATTTTGATTTTAATGTTCAAGGTGAATCGAATAATTTTCTATCAGGAAATTAACATAGAATAACACATGAAATTTTTATATATGTTCATGTTCTGTTCAAATATAAAGATCAAATCCCTGGATATTTCTTCTTCTGAAGAAAAAATATATATTCTTTTGATTGATATGAAAATAGATGTGTTAAATAAATAGGAATGCTTTTTTTTATACAGGAATTAAATATGGTTCGATCTTGTAGGATTATTATTGATACGTACGAACGTCATTCGCAAGGTATTTACGAGAAGGAAAATATTTTTTCCAAATAAATTATTCTCAATTATTCTTCTTTCATAATATTGGGGTGTTTGTGGGTTTGTTTGTGTAAGATAAATTTACATAAACATATGAATGACAGTAAAAAATGATTAAAAAATTTTGGTGAAAATTTTGTTACATAATTTATAACGACTATTATGCATTTATATACGCCCTGGAAGTCATTATAATTTGGTCTGTTCAAAACAAAATTTAATCTCTAATGTGCCATTGTTTTCTTAAAAGTTAAAAAAAAATAATAAAGTTATAATTATTGTTGTTTTTGGAGTCGGTGTCAGCCAAGGAAACAACTCTGACAGAACAGTTTGCCACATTTGCTTGGCTGACACCGACTCCAAAAATAACAATAATTTTAACTATTATGATCGTTATTTTTTTACTTTTTAGTGCATATTAATTTGTTTTGGAAAAGTTTCTCTTTTGAAGTTGGTTTTCTTTTTGTTAAAAGTTTTTTTTATTTTGTGATTTTTAGTGAATCTGAAGTACACTAACTAATTTGTCACTAAAGAAAGAAAAGAAGAACTAATTTGTCATCGAAATCGGTTGGCGTGATATTGAGTTAGTCGTCCTCTTGTCGTGCATACTTAATGCAAATTTAAGACTTTTTTGATTTGCTCATAGATGCCGTTGTCAGAACTGGGTTCAAAATGTAATGGGGCCACTCGGAAAGCACCAGTTTTCAAATAGATAAAGAATCATCAACATCGGTTCCCCCAGTCGAATTGTTCTAAAGGGAACACATAAAAAAAATACAGTCGAATTATAGCCTCCTCGGTTTTTGTTTGAAGTCGGTTAAAAAAAGGAAAAACAGTACAATAAGTAGAAACAGGAAGAAAGGACTATACAACTTAATTTATTTAATTCTACTATCAGTAATTATGGCCGAATAGAAACATATATACTTGTGCTGTGCTGAAATAGTGAAAGATCTGTGAAAGCAAAAAATTTCAATTTAGGAAAGACTTTTAATATTCTCAATAAATTTGCAAAACACAAAACAATATAAATATTTTTGTTGATATGTTTAAGGAGATATTCTAACCAAAATAAGAAGAGCTAAATCGTTGATACTTCAAATATATGGAAAAAATTACATACATAAAGATTGCTTGTTTGTAGAAAGATGATATGGAAAAATTTTTATTTTATATTATACACGGAAAATAAAAGAAATATTCACTTGTAACGAAAATAGAATAAAAAAAACACATATAACATCAAATGACTCAATAATAATAACTAGTAAAGCGGAGAAAATCATCAGACTACGAAAAAGAGATTTTCCTACATATTGCGGATATATGGATTTATGACTGACTACGAATGTTATTTCTATACGTATACATGAATGTTAATTTGAATATTGAGGTTTGTCACCAAACTACAAAAAGCAATAGTATATTTTGTGTTCTATATCTTGCGTTCAAAAATCTAATTCGTTTATGTAACGTTCACTCTTTCGTTCGCTCAGGTACGGAGCTAATGGCATCATTAACGATAATGTTGAAAAGAACCAATTAAAAAGAACGTGTTGAAAAGTTATATGATCCTGTTTTCTGGAATATTAATGAGAATAATACGGTAAACCCTTTTTTGATAAAGGTATGTCCAACGAATCGTAAATTAGTATGATTATTTATTCAAGGATTACAAATTGTAATGTAGCTTAGAAATATATAAACAAAATGATAGCAATGGGGCTTAACCTCCGTTCCTCAGACATACAACTTCTTTAACAGAGGCCACCCACATCATTAATTTTAATCTTTATTTATTTAAACTACATCCGAATACATAAATTTAAATTTATGATGTGGGTGGGATCGGTTACTTCGTTGTTATCCAAGCGATTGGCCCATTAATTATAGTTGGTCAGACTGCCGCTGCCTGGATTCGAACGTTTGCGCCTTTACTCGCTCGCCATTTAGCAAGGTTATGTATAAAAAAATTGGCCAGAAGTTCGTGAGAAACAGTAGAAAATTGTCGATTGTCAAGCTGGTTGCCTACTTCGTTTTTTTTTTTATAATGTAATGACCTTTTTTGGACTGAGGCTCAAGAACAGACATAGTGAGGCCGTTATATATAGTTAAGGTAACAAGCTAGAAAGGTTCTTAGAATAACAAGAAGGCTATGCAAGTCTGTAAAACTTGGTGTTTTTTAGTTCACAACTTTAAGATAAAAATAAAAATAATTTAATGTGAATGAAATTGGCTTTATTGGAAAAGTAATTCTATGTCATCAATGCTTGAGTACCATTTTGGTCATTCACACATTTTTCGCAACAATTGCAGCCGTATATTGCAAACAACTCGTCGAATTTTGTATTCCAAGTGTTCAAGCATCTTTGATTTCTTGAAGTAGACACTTGACTTTTACATAACAATATAATGGAGTTCATCGCCCGAGCTCAGTGGTCAATTAACAGGCCCCTACGTAAAATTTATAAAAAATTTAATCAATTTCCATAAAAATAAAAAATGTTATAATATTTGCAAGCGTTGCTCTGACTCATTATGAAACGGCGAATCAAACTAAACAAAAAGCAACTTTCTGCTGTCAAATCGGTTATCAAACAAAAGAGTGTTGTTGTCTTCTCAAAGATGCATACCTCTAAATAAGAATATAGTTTAAAAAATTAAAAAACACGCTTGTATCGTTAATTTTAATTGATCTATTGCTGCCAATTTCAAGCATGGTGCAATTTACCTCATGATAACGCCCAAGTAATTGTTAACAAATCGTTTAGTATCAAAGTTACAATGTTTTTTTTTTAACAAATTGAAAATATTTAATTTCCTACATTCAAGCTCATCAAGTCAATTAACATACTGTATTAAATATATAGTTAGTCAAGCACATCAATAGTCAGTCAGTCGTTTCTATAACTTTAGATTGAATACATTTTACCAAGAAGTAGTGACTGAAATAAATAATGGTAGATTTTTTTAGTCGAATTTGACTAGTAAGTGTATCTATCAGTTGTTACAAAGAGAGCATGTTTAGTAAACCTAAACCTTTACAAAATAGATTTTACGGTGACAAATATTTTTTCCATATTCGAATATTTCAGCTTATTTTTTCTAGGATTATTTCTAGCATTTGTTGTTTAAAAATATGAAAAGTTGTTTTAACGGAATTTAAGGATTAATTTGAGCCGTTATGATTGCTTTTTACGTAATGTATTAAAAAATCTAGATCAGGATATGAAACTAAAGCTTTTGAATGTATCAATATTTCTCCAAAACTATCAATTGGTAATTTTTGTCTATGATGTCTAGGGTTGCCATTAAAAAAAATTTTATACGAAAAATGACTTAAAGACCAATATTAAATTTTTCAATTCTTTTCAATTTTTATTGTTTTCATGGTGCTGAAAATGAAAATTGATTCCTCGAAAGTTTTGATTAAAATTTTACAATTATTAGAAATTGAATACTTGAAGGTTCGATATTTATACAAAAATGATTTTAGGAAACCAATCGGAAGCAAAAAATTTTGTAAGCATGCTGTAGTATACGCTTTGATGTGCTTAATTTGTGAAGTTTGTTCTTATAGTAAGTATATTCTTATTCAATTTCAATTAATTGCATAAAGACTCAATGTTGGTGCATCTTCGAAGCGATTTTGAGACGTCGTTTGTCGAACATTTTGATTGAGAAAAAAACCATAATGAAGCAAATACCACATATCTTTACGATTATAATATGAACAGACTATAAGTAGATACGGTCATTACATAAGAATCAAACATACAAATTTTTGAGTAGCTACAAATAATTTCAAAAAATTGTACGTTGACTTTATGACTACGAAATATTATTTCGTGGTATAAAAACTTAAAGAAAAAAGTCTAAGCAATCCAAATAAAAACGAAAATTCATTTGTTATGGTAGTCATACCCATCAATAAAAAGCTAGTGACTTTCAGATATTTGAAACTTATCATATTCTTCTTTATCATCGTGAATTTAATTAATTTTTTGAGACTTGATAACAATGAATTTTTAAATTGAATTACACATAAACAAAAGTATTAATATAGTTTTATTTTAAATTACGAAATGTATTACTAATAATATAATAACTTTATATGTAAAAATAACTATAAAAATTTTGGATAATAGGTCGGCTGATAAGTCCCCGGTCTGACACATATATGGCGTCGCTAGTATTAAATGCATATTATTTTTATATAGTACCAACCTTCAAATGATTCGTGTCAAAATTGGACGTCTGTAAGTCAATTAGTTTGTGAGATAGAGCGTCTTTTGTGAAGCAACTTGTGTTATTGTGAAAAAAATGGAAAAAAAGGAATTTCGTGTTTTGATAAAATACTGTTTTCTGAAGGGAAAAAATACAGTGGAAGCAAAAACTTGGCTTGATAATGAGTTTCTGGACTCTGTATTTTTTCCCTTCAGAAAACAGTATTTTATCAAAACACGAAATTCCTTTTTTTCCATTTTTTTCACAATAACACAAGTTGCTTCACAAAAGACGCTCTATCTCACAAACTAATTGACTTACAGACGTCCAATTTTGACACGAATCATTTGAAGGTTGGTACTATATAAAAATAATATGCATTTAATACTAGCGACGCCATATATGTGTCAGACCGGGGACTTATCAGCCAACCTTACGTTCAAAACTTGAATATATTTGCTAAGATTTGTTCCCATTTTGTAAAATAAATGATGTACACGTACGACATTTGAAACTATTAATCTTTTACATATGTATCATGTATGTTATTTTATTAAAATCCTAATTAATATTTATAATATTTATACATATTTATATTTGATATGAATATATTTATCAATGTCTAAGTCTGTCTCACTACTTGCAGTTAAAGACCGTAATCCCATACGCAAAAACTCTATGTTTCTTTTTGTCTGTCTTTTTGAAGATTGTAATTTAATAATTGATGTATGGATTACTAATTTTACTTAAAGTTTGAAATGGATTTTGAAAAAGTTCCGACAATCTGGTAATCATACTTTTGTTAATTAGTTCAACTCGCCCTAAAATATATAAAATTTTGATACCATTTCTCAAATTTGTTGCAGCTTTGCATTTGTTAAACTGCACCAAGGAGGATGTAAATGTTATTTGGAGGGATTTAACTAATTGATGTGAGTAGCCTCGACTTAATTTTCGGGCTAAGAACAACTTTAAAAAGATATGTTTGGAAAAAAAGAAGATGAAAGTTTTAACTTTGGTTCGAGTACCGAGTTCGATTGTTTTGCTTTTCGATAGTGTTTTATTGTGTGCTTTATGCTACAAAGAAAGCTATTGACAATGCTATTGAAAAACGTTTACGGCAGACAAGCAATCGTGAAGAATACCATTTTCTATGGCAGACAAATGTAATCATGAAAAGTAAAACTCATTATGGGCTCACGGTCTAAAATACAAACTACTGTACTGCTACTGTTAGATATAAAATATATTTTCATCATAATAAAACATTTTAAATAATATGAATGTTTATATTTATTTACTACATATACTCATTCGTACACAAGGAAATTAAATTTATTGTTATGTTGAAAATTCAGAAAATATGTTGTCAACATCTCTATCCCTATATATTATAAATGTGAAAGTGAGTTTGTTTGTTACGCTTGCATGCAAACACTACTCAATGGATTTTAATGATACTTTATAATAGTATAGCATAAAGTAAAAATTAATGACTTCTGTAATAAAGGGTGAACGAGATACTATTTATGGCCATCTGTTAAAGCAATCCCTATCCTTTTTTTGAGTGTTATGGAAGGTAGATAAGTGAGAGCGAGGGAGATGAAGGCTATAAAGCGGTGGTTTTAAATTTTAAGCCCAGCGAAGCGGTTGGGTATCATGCTACTTATAATATGTTTCCATGGATAAATATAATATAGTAAATTTAGATAGCTAACAAAATATATACATAGACTTGATTATTTAAGAAATTTTAAAAATAAAACGTAAGAACATTACTACTATTTTCGAACGATTAGAGGATTAAAACATTATTATGCTGTCAAAATACATATAATCAAAAATTTTCTAAGTTGATCGATCGTTACCTATTAAACGTTAATCAAATCTTTTCTTTCTAAATTTGGAGGAATAATATCTAAGAAAATCTGAATATGTTGTAAAAATAAGTTAGTATGCCATATTAACCCACCCCCCTTCAGACCTGTAAATTCATGAAAAAAGAGGTCAAAGCTGTGTCAACATACAAAGATTGTTTTACCCCGGAGATGTAGGCCAAATGCCTCAGAGTGTGGGAAGCTCTCTGCCCGAGAGTAGCAATCCTTGACCCTGATGATCGAAGTAAAGTCAACAGTCTGGTTTGGAGTCTACAGTAAGAGTGTTAAGAAGGTCTTATGTGGGTCAAGAGGATAAGAATAATACTGTGTGGTGATATTTTTGTATAAAGTTATCCAGGGAAGCTGGGGCGGGTAACGGCTAGTATTATATAAATAATATTATTGTAACGTGTCAGTGAATGATCTTCTACAAGATCTTTCAATCTCACAAGCCACAAGTTTTAAGAGTAGCATGCCACTGCAAAAATTTCATTAAGAAATAGTTTTTCAAGAAAAACAATAGTTATTTGAGGAAAACCATCTGTTGGCCTATCTGTTAGTTAATTTTATGGTACTGTGAGTCTGATTAATAATAAATCTGTATAATTTTTGGCCAATTTATGTTTTGGTAGTTTTGAAATGTTCCATTCCTAGCACTTCCATCATACAATTTTGTAGATTTTACGTCTTCTATTGTTAGAAATGAAACATATATTTTTTTTTTGTATATCGTAACATTAATAATAGCATTCTTGTTCATTAATAAGCCTGAAACTAATTGACTAAAATATATAATATTGAATGCTTTTGAAACTAAATTCTAGTTTATTGAACTTCAATATTTTTACGTACGTTACATTGGAATTCCAGTGAAAATCTATAATAGTTACAGTACAAACTTTGATTTTATTTTGTATAGCAAAATATTATATAAATATACTAATGCATTTGATATTTGTTTGACAAGTAATATAGTTTATAATATGTCTTTTGCAAAGACGAAAATAGAACTTTATAAAGGCAAAGTCAGACTATTATCGAATTTTGTAGGTATATATATATTAATTTATATTTCTGCTACTAATTCTTAAAACCTGCCTACAGTTTTGTTTTGGAAATATTCCTTTTTTGAAAGGTAGTAAAATTTGACATTATTATATTGTACAAAAATGTACTTTTATCCTGTTTTTGTTACCATTGATTTAAGCAATGGCCTAACCATTAACTTTATCATTCACATCATAACGATTGACAATTTGTTTTAAACAGAGTGATGAAAATGAATAACGTGGGCGTAGATGAGTTCGATGAAATTACCCAGATACACAATTTTAGATAACACTTTCTGGTAGTTTGATGCAATGGACAATTAGAAGGAATTTCTTGAAAATTTTGTTTCCAATTTTACATAAAAATCTTCTTTTGTTCTTCATATTTTTAACCACTTTTAAAATTTTGGGCCATAGCCCACTGTTTGAGGATATTCTACAGGCCAAATAATACATGAAAAAGTGAAATTAACAAAAATTAAATACGCATATTTTTAAATTTTTACGGGTACGGAACTCTAAACTCGCGCTTGAAACACAGATAAGAATACTCACCATTAAATTACCTTTCAAACAAAAAAAAAACGGTTCATCCTTTTAGGCGCTACGATACCACAGACAGACAGACAGACAGACAGGCACACACACATAGCGGTCAAACTTATAAAACCTCTTTTCGTTGTTCGGAGGTTAAAAAGTACCGATCGAATCATTTAGATATCCATTTTTTGGTGTGAAATTACAAATTGAAGATGATGGCCCCGTGGAAGAATTTTAATAGATTACACTCTTTTTCTAGATGTCTTTAAATATTCTCGGAGATGTATGGTCGAGAAATTCGTAAAGTGAAAATCGTCAACATCTCCTTATATCGATTATATGTATAAAGTAGAGCTTGATTTTGCATATGATAAATATGATGTTATACTTTGACGATAGATACAAACATCGTAATGTTAGGGTGAAGAAGACCAGGTGGGATGGTTTTTGGTGTAGGTATATTAGTCGACACAAAATGCATTCTGCCATCAGCAGATGAAGACGATGTTGTTGTATTTGTTAAACGCCAGTAACCTACAATTGCTTTATATTATATCCAATGTTACAATAACTTGTAAAATGTTGCCAAAAACATCATCTCATCCATTCTTCTTTATATAGCACACAGATATTACATGCATTGAAGCTTTACATATTTCTAAGTTGATGCTAGTTGGTGCATTGCATTGAATTAAATGATTTTGAGATGTAATGTCATGTTTCTTTTCTTTTTTTTTTTGAAGAAGAAGATTGAAGATTATGAAATCATCGTTACGTCATGATTTTAGTAATTGATAATTCGACCAGAATCAGAGCGATCAAGTGACACTTACTTGTTAAAGAATATCAAATAATTTCAGAACCAAGACTGCCTTTATTTTATAAAAACTTTGTGGTTTGTAGTTATAAATGTATCTTGTTTGCAATTTCTGGATGCATATTTTGCTTGAATCGGTTCTACTTGAATGTACCAATAAAAGTAAGTCGGTCTATAAAAGAATAGTTCAATTATATCGTGAATGGGATAATTATATAATTTTATTTGAGAGGAACGTCATAAGTATAGCCACTTCCGTTTCGTTTGTTCTTTTAATTTGCTACCTTCATGGAATAAATCATAAATGTATAGGAAATTAAAGAGGATCAATTGTATTGCTCGAAAATGAACTTTATGTATTTTATTCTTGAAATTGTTCTCTGTAGAAGAACTGAATACCAAGTTATTATCTTGGTTGAAGTCAAGTTCGGTCCAGAGATTCTTAGTAAAGTATGTTGTATAATACTTCCTGTTACTTGAACTTAGGTTTTGTTTTTGCCGATATGATGTAATAAAGATAAACAAAATGTTTGTATACAGAGTGTTTCAAAATTGTACAACTCTATTTTAAGTGGGCATCCTTTAGCTCAACATAAGAAACTTCATTTAAATAAATATACGAAAATAATTTATTATCAAGATACACAATTTTAGATTTATTTTCCTAAAGCCAAATGTAAACCAAGTGCGAAATCAAGAAGCGTTGTTTTCAGAATCCTTAAAACTCTAATTGAAAATTGTTAGTTGATTTCGCAGGATATTAAAATTCTGTCAATTAGTGATAAATTCTTGCGTTATCATTTTTAGTATACTTTGTGTAGACGAATGGCAGAATATTTTTCACTTTAACAGAAGTAACACGCAAGTTTTAAACCTGTGTGGAGAAAAAAGAACTAATGAAGCTCTTCGAAGATACTATGGGGAATTCCAGAAATTCGATCTACGAAGCCACAGCTACTAACAAGAATCGTCCTGATGTTCTACTTATTGCCAACGACACATATATTCGTCACGCTAGATGCTTCATTCAAAAAAACGGACGTTACTTTGAGCCATTATCTGACTACTGTTTAGTTAAATAAATATCTTCTTGCTCCAATATCTTAGTAATAAATTATTTTCGGACAAATATTTGCATGAACTTTTTTTGCCTACTTTGAGCTAGAGAATACGCACCTAAAATAGTACCGTGCAATTGTGAAACATCCTATATTTACTAATAAATAAATTTATTGATTTGCAACAAGCAATATGCATATGTTATAAACTTAAGCTAAGTAGTTATGAAGTATAATATTTTTTAAATTCATATATTTACTTTATTCACCACAGCTAAGCAATGTGACATCCATATGTTCAATTTCCAAGAATTCAAATATGCTTTAAATAAAGTTTTTGATACTCAGAAAAGCGTAGAAGATTTATTTTAAAGCTAGATATTTATAGGTTTGAATTTGTTTCTTCAGTTAATGGAATGACTAAAATTCTACGAAAACTTACAAACTAGTTTTGGAGATAGCTATAGAAAATCTGATAATTTTTGTGTGTTATTATATTTTTTTATTGATGGAAGGGCAAAGATAATATTGCCAACATAGACATACAAAACTACAAAACGGCAACTACGGGAAAGCTAATATATTATCCTTAAATAGCTGATCTGATTCCCATGAAACTTAGTTATAAGCAAATCCAAATTAAACTGCAAATAAAAGAAATCATTTTTATTACGCAGGTAAGCAGATATAAGAAATGATATTCTCTGTTAATTGGATTAATTTTCATTAATTATAATTGACAAACTAGTAGTACCAGGTTTCCAGCCCGTAATATTTCAAATACATGAAGATAAAAGTTTTTCCTTTTACCGCACTCTCCAAATGGCCGAAAGTTAAATTTTATGGTAATCATTTGTCTTTGATTCTCAAGAATTCGTATACAGCCCCGGAGGATAAAATGTTTAGGCCCGGGTCTCTGATTGCCATGTGAGATATATGGGAATGATGTGGTCGAAGTTCAAATTAGGTTTTCTGGCGAGGTTGTATAGGACTGCATTATCACATTTCTTACATATTTTCTTTAGATCTGAACTCTTTTAAAAAATTGTTTGCCGTTTGCTGTTTTGTATGCCACTATTTCTGCTATTTGGTAGATTTATGGCAAAATATTGGTAGATTCGAAATTCGTAAAAGATACAAGTAGGGTAATTTTATCTACTTTCTTGTTGATCTCTTTTAAGGAACGTTATGGAAGATACGCATCAGTTTTAATTAGACATTGACCTTCTGTATCTTTTAGTCATTAAAATAACTAACTTCCTCCTCCATTAAAAAATTTCTCTGACATTCAATATCTACAATATATAACACCACTTCTATAAAAAAAAGCACATAGATGTAAGTAATTTGATATTACATTCCAACAGCCACAAAAAAATATAGAAAAATTTCAAACTTGTTGAAGAAAAATATATATATTTGAAAAAAAAAATTTTTTTTAAGAGAGACACAGCATATAAAAAATAACCTCATGTCATTTCATTTAGTTATCGTTATCTTTCTCTATAACAATACAACATGTTCACGTTTAGACACATTTTATTTGCAAGTAAGAATGGCAAAATAATTATAATAATAAAATTCTATTCGTATCGTTTACTTGTTATCTCGATCCTTTAATAGTCAATATACGTAGTATGTGGCTATAGTGGTGCTAGGCTATATTATTACAGCTATTACATATTGAATGTGATGGTAGAGGGAGTTATCATCGTTATTATTGCTTTCACCAACTTATTATAAAGTAAATGTTAGTAAACGATCTATATAATATGGCCATATAGTTTATAAACGGTATCTATAAATATAGTTCATGTCCCAGGTTTGACTTTTACACAAAGTGTTGTTAGTTTGTGTTGTTATTTTTACTCGACTGCTTAGGGAGCATTATTATTATGATTGCTCTTTCTACATTAAAAAAAATCAAAATAATGACAAACTCATCTCCCGAAATTGCGTGTTTCAGATTGAAATAAAGTAAAATACTTTCAAACAATTGCCTAACGATTTTAACAAGTACAGCTACATATTTGTATTTACAATAGAATATTACAAGAAAGAGTACAAGAAAGCGAATCGATGAATTAAAAGAAAATTTCTTTGCCTAGTTCATATGTAATTGAGCCAACTACATGAAGAATGTTGTTACTAACATACAGAAAGTTTGAAATAAAAAAATTGATCATTTTTATAATATATACCATATTTTTTGGTTTATATATAGCAAGCATCGGTAGCGTAGGTTCTTAAGTTGTAGACTTAGGACACTAAAATCAATAGTATTCCTGCTCATGTATTCTAGCTCATGTATTACTTTCATACAAACAACTCATGCGCGTGTGTCAATTTCATCACTCAACCTCGTACGGTAGTTGTATCAAATTCGTGGCACCATTCGCCATATTTGATCTCGCGATTAGGTTGAGACAACGTCTTATCGGTTAGTATTGAGAATTTTTTCTTCAGTGTATGAAAATCGTATTGCCTTGAAGATTTAGAGATATCTGACAAAGCTTTAAATAATAGAAGTCGTAACTTTCAAAATTGAGACCAATGTCATTTAAATGCATGAAAAAGTAGAAAAATAATTTTAGATACGTAACTTGAAAGCATGTAATGGCTCACGTACTTCATTAAACGATCAAGAACCATTTTTGTACACGAATGAACTGTTCACGAGCCCAACAGCTCGCTGGCAAACATTCATGAACAAGACCACCCAGAAGCTTATATAGAAGGCTTTTTCATGAGAAATGGCTTCAGAACATTTGCAACATCAATCCTAAAGAAAATAAAGAGAATATAACTGTAACACGAAATACATTGTTCTAAAAACAAAGACAGTACATTGACAACCTTCGAGGTTATAACCGTATAATGTCATCCACCAACCAAAACCATGCCAAACACATACTGGTTGTTTGTTTGTTTGTTCTTTTTCAAATTATAAAAGCTGATGTGTTTAGGTGAATACGGTAACCTATGTATATACATACATACATAGATACATACATATATTATACATATGAAAAATATCCCATGGTTCTCCTTGTTGTTTTTCCTCTAAACTGACATGCATTGGAAATTTACAGATTCTTTTACTTGGAATGGAATGTGTTTTAAGTGGAATGCGTATTGTGGTCTTTTACAAACATAACAGATAATGTCATGTCAAAATTCTTATATATATTTTCTATATAGTAGGAAGGTGGATACTAAAGTGTATATATTGTCACAAAACAAAGGACATGCAAGGTTAAGAACTCCTTCGTTTACTAAAAAGTATACAATTTTTTTAATATTATTTACAAAGAGTGAGAATATGGTCAAATGATTATTAATTTCCACTAAGTAAGTATTTAAGAATGAAAATAGCCCAAAATAAAACAATAATCAATGCTAGTATGTATGAATGACTATCTGGTAACATGAATAATAAAACTTTAGACTGTGGGTAAATGAAACATCATATACGATGATCTGCGGTACAGAAATTACTCCACATAAACCTAAATAGAAATTTTGTTTCTGTGAAAAAAAAAAAACGGTTTTCTTGAGAAAAAGAATTTTTTTGGTTTCTGTTTATTCTAATTCTATGAATGTTTTGGACAGAAGTTTATTTTGGCAAACCTCCGCACACTTATGGTTAATTTACCGGCTAAGTGTCGGAGCAAGTAAAGCCACAATCGCCTTTAGCGTTTCACTACTTAGACTGGGAGATTGCGAGGTCGAATCAAGGCAACGGCAGTCTGATCAATTATAATTAATGGGGCATTCTTTTATAGACGTGTAAGTCTAAGGAACGGAGCTTAAACCGTTACTATCAGTTATTATTACTTACGTTTAATCATATGTATTAAAAAAACCGCGAACTTGAGAGACTCTATTTAGCATGAAATTCTTGGATGCCTTTCCTCTGAGGTTTATAATTCTTTTCATATTATATGTCCAAAAGATGCTTGCAAATTATCACATTTGGCAGCAGCATTAGGTAATTTAGAGTAAGCATTGTTACTCGTTGTGAATTCCCTGAATAAATACAACAACATATCAACATATTCCAGATTGTGAAGGCGTGAGCAAATTAAATACCTGTTTCTCACACTTATTAGTGTTTATACAATATACTGAACAAAAAAATAAAACTTGAGGTTCATGTCAGAGAAGTTCGGTTAAGGATATCACATAATCAGTCATTTATATAATATTGTTTGTACCCATCTTAAAAGCAATTTCTATTTTCTTTTATGCCCTTTAACAAGGACATTTTCTAAGAAAAAAATTGTCTTTTTATTTTTTTATCGGTTAATGTAAAGCTTTTTTATTTGTATACGAATTAAGATACTTTTATTTAGGAAATTTTCTGTTATGAATGTTGTTTTTATGTACTTTGTTTATGTGTGAGAAACTTAAATTATACCAGAATTTATTTTTTTATAACTTTGTTATTCATAAATATTTTTATATTAATAATATTTTATAGATAGTTTGCAAATTTTGTGATTTGTATACTTATACAAGCAAATAATCCGCCAATATATTTCTTAAAAAAATATTTCCTAAAAAATAACTTGGGTCTTGGGTCCGCAGGACCCATTTTGTAAGCCGTTAGAGATAGAACAAAAGTTTAAAAGTAAAAAATTTTATTATAAAAAAATTAACGACTTTTGTTCGAAAAATTTTTTTGTAAACATCAGTGTTTACTCGTGAGAGCGCAAATTAGACGCAAATTATATAGTATGTATTATATGGGAATATCAGTTATGTATGTGTGACTTGTATATATGTGTAATGTGACAGTGTAATCAACACAGTCTATACATGGTATTTCAACAACTAACTAAATCAATTGTTTGTGTTCACTTGTTTTTTTGTAAGGTTACGTCTTTTAATGTTTAATTGACATGTTATCTATCTTGTACACGCTAGTTGTTAAAAGAAATAGTTATTTAATAGAGATTCTGTAAAATTTCTTGGTCATTTTTTTCACTTCTCTCTTAACTATATAAATGAAAATGTTGTCTTATTAGCTTACGTTAAATATTACAAATATTTTTATCATTATTAGGGCCCAACTTTTTATATTTTCAGAAAACAATTATTCATTTTGAAATAAGAAACCCTTAGAAACATTTTTTTTTTTTTTTATAACTGTACAAATTCGATTTCTGTTGAGTATGAAAATTAGCTAAAAATAAAATAATTTCAGTGGTTTATTGAAATATCAAGATATATTATTTCCACAGATCTTACAATAAGTGTTTTTATTGTTCCGATATAAAACATTATCTGATATGACATATTATTTTGTACATTATATTGAATCGTGTGATTATTTCACACTATTCTTTATATTTTTTTTCCTCTTGCTTCGCTTCTCTATATTTTTCTTTTATAATGTCCTCTAGCTTTCTTCATAACGTTGGTTATCTGTGTGCAACGTTGAAAAACGATGATATAGTCTTAAACAAGAATATGAACGTTAAAATAAAATACTTTATAGGTTATGGTTAAAAGATACAGCCATTATACTCTCTCGGTTCTTCTATCCTATGTATACAGAATGGACATCCAAAAATGTACTTCATTAATTCTCATAAAATCGCTGAAAACATTATGGTACTAGTGATTGAGTTCACAAAACGAAATTTGCTTAAGGTGTTTATAAGTGTTGTACCTACTATTTAGGGCCATGCAGGCGACAGACGTTTAACTTATTAACTCCTTGAATTTTTTCGGTGTCAAATGCTTGGTATGAGCTTCTATTATGAAAAAACAGATAATCCAAACCGAGATAATATACGCTAATCTCAAAAATACGACACTTCCTAATTGCATTCTGGTAAGATTTAACTAAGCACAGTTAAATGGATTCAAGCATACTCAATGAGTAAGGTAAAATGTCAAAGCCATTTTTTTCTTTGAAAATCATGGATCACAAAATACCATGTCGAGGAGATCAGAGACTGTTTTGAGAAGACATCTTGTTCTAGATAATAAAGCTGGAAGCAATCCTCAAATTTGTAAACTTAAAGTTGCACCTATCATTTTTCGGAAATAATATACAATACACAATTCAGAAGAAAAATTTGGTGCCACGACATCTTACGACAGTTTTGGAAATAATATAAAGTGTCAAACTTACATCAAGAAATTCAAATTTCGCATAAATTTGTTTATTTTTAACCCCCGAACTAAAAAAAGGGGTGTTGTAAGTTTAATCTCTACGTGTGTGTATGTGTCTCTCTGTACGGATGAACCGATTTTCATTTATTTTCTTTAGTTTGAAAGGTAATTTAATGTAGAGTGTTTTAGATATGTTTTTAAATTTTGTAAATTTCAATATAAACATATTAATATAAACTATTATAATATTGTTGGCTAGCTGGGGCCACTCCTCCACCTCACTTCCCATTTGCTTATACCATTGAAAAACAATGACTAATCGTCGTTGATAAGCAAAAGCCTATTACTTAGGGTTAACCACCCTGTGGTCTATAATGTAAAATACTATTATAGTTTATAGTCATTTGTGTTAGAATAGCTAGAGCACAAACAAAATTCAGTAACTACAATTCCCACTTGTCGTTTCGTTATTGTTGTTGCATAGAAACGCTATGATAGAAAATTGTACTTTTCATTATAAATAGATGCATACAGAGCCAAGCAAGTCAGCATATATATACAACATATATAATACAGAAGAATCTTTTGCATCTGAAAAGAATTTTTTGATATCAAAAGAAATTGATATCACTAGTAAAGTGTTGTGAAACATTCTTAAAAATTTAATCTTTTTAAATTTACGATCTATTCTTTATATTGCACATTCCATTATATATTTAAGTGATTTTTAAAAGCAGAACAAAAAAACAAAAAATTAAATTGACGAACAAACGATTTATTTGTTGTTTAAATTGCAAGAGTTTGTTAAAAAGTAGAAAAATTTCAATCAGTAATTGTCTTTAGTTTGCTTAAACACAATTCAGAAGAAATAAAGATATTAAAGTTTTAAGGTTTAAATTTTTGGACTGCTAGGAGCTAAAGTATCATTGATTTAACCGGATAAAATATTTGACATATGTAATAACTCAGATATGGACAATGCCTGAAAAACTAGTCCTGCAACAAGTCTAGATCAACCATTAGTGTGGATCAA
Source organism: Chrysoperla carnea (assembly GCF_905475395.1). NCBI lineage: Eukaryota > Metazoa > Arthropoda > Insecta > Neuroptera > Chrysopidae > Chrysoperla > Chrysoperla carnea. The sequence continues at coordinate 53,817,773 of NC_058339.1, forward strand.
TCGAATTTAATGAACCATATTTCTGTTTGTCAGTGTTCGCCTGAGCGTTAATCAACACCAATTAACCAGCTCTGGATTTGTAAGTTTTTGACAGTTTTGGTTTTTAAGTTTTAAGTTTGAAAAAATAAATAATCAATTTAAAAATTGTTTCGTATTCAAAGAGCTAACCGTTATTCGAATTAAATCAGCTTTCAAATAAAAAATCTCGTTTTAATTGATCAATGCGCCCGGGAGCTACGGTTCAACTCTTGAACATTACCTAAAACATTCAAATTAATACCTCATAAGTTTTGAAAAATTCGAAAGGAGGAAAATTTTTCAATATGTATTATTGAAATAATAACTTTCTTACTAAATTATGAATCATTTTTAAACTGTAGATTTTGTGAAAATCGCTCCAAGTTATAAATCAAACTACTGGAGACTTAATCTTATTTTCACAATCTATCAACATGTTAAACTGTGGATATGTAATATAACTTCTGTACCATAATTCATTAAACCTTTTATTGGTAAGGTGCCAAAAATTAGAAAAATTTGTTCACGAAAAAAGAAATTGTAAAAAATCATCCATTTCTACTACTGTAAAATTAGTTTTCGTGGCAAAAAAAACATATAAACGTTTTTCTTGTCTCTATCTAACATTTTCTTTACGCCTTTCTGTTTTCTGTTAATACAGCCGGAATAAATAGAAAAACTTATTGGGGTCGTTGAAATGTGCTTAATCTAAAATCTTTGAATTAAAACAACAAAAAAATACCGATTTTGTGTTTTTTCTTACTATTTTGATAAAACTATTATAGAATATTCAGACTGTGAGCTCATAATGAAGTGGAATTTCCATGATTCTTTTTGTCTGCCTTTTTGAGGGTTAATAATGATAGATTTGGTAATTAACAAATTTGAAGTATGTAAAAAGAAAGTTATTGCCAACAGGATACGTGAAAAAAATAGCAACAAGTTTAAAACTGTCGTAAGGGTTGGAAAAATAAATAAAATTTCATAAATAAGAGAGCCTTTTTCAACCCTTTTGACAATTGCAAACTTCCTGCCTAATTTTCCTCGCACTGCATTTTGAAAAATTTGATACTCAAATCTCGATTGAAAACTGTTTCTTTATTATCAAACTTCCTTCTATCAATTTTTAAAAGGGCAGACTGAAAAATCATGAATACTTAATTATGATGGGCTCATGGCATAATAGTAATTTTTTTATAGTGCACATTATACTTAGTTATAATTTGTTTACATCAAATAAATGGATTATTATTATAGAAATAAATTGGGTCAATGGGAGATTAAAAATGTGTTTCATATTTTTTAATAAATGTATAAAGTGTGAAATAATGAAAGACTTTTATACTTGACCTAAAAATGGGGAAAATAAAATATTGTCTTATTAAAAATAATTTGTGTGGAAGTAATTAAAAAGTAAAAGTTGAAGTAAATATAAATACATTAGGAAGTGCAAACAATTGTAATGCAATACAACCGGAAGAGTGCTCTCTCGTAGGTACAAAATCCACGGTTTGGAAAACGGAATTTGGCTCGAAAAATGAGTCGCAAAAAATGAGTGGATTGGATACACAATTTGTAATTTTTATTTGAACAATGTTCCTTATCGCAAGTAACAAAAAAACCAAAAACCGACCATTTTCACCCACATCATCTAGGAATAACCTAGATCAAGCAATTCAGCTTGCTAGGAATATTGAGAATATCCAAAATTTTTTTTATAATTTGTCAACTTGTATTTTTTTTCCAAATTTTATGAATTCACTTACAAAAAGAGTTGTGAAAGTGAGTTATCAGAAGTTAAAAATAATAAGATAATTAAAGTAAATACAAGGAAATTTTATCTTATGAGATAATAAATATCCTCAAACAAAATTTAGGTAATGTAGGTACACATGTATTTGGTTGACCACTAAATTAGAAGTACGTCTTTTTTAAACTAATATTACAATTAATTCATACAGTAAATGGTAAAAGCAGCTATAAAATTAGATCATTTAATTTTTAATAAAACAAGTATTATTTGACTTCTAAAATGAATAACTAAAATTTTCAGAAAAATATCTTGCAAATAAAAAAGTAAGCGCATTTATTTATTTCGTACGATGGTACGAATAGAACATACTTTCTACCGGGTGGCTCACGACGCCTTTCTAAACTTTAAAAATATTTTAAACATAAATTAAAAGTGGTGAAAATACATTGTCTTGACTATGAAACGTAAATATTATAATTTCGATTTGAATTTTCGGATCCCTTACAATAACTGTGCTGGGAAGATAATAAAAATGGAGAATAAAAGTTTAAAACAAAAAATTGTTATCGTAAATATAAAAATACAAAAACAAATACGTTGTTAGTTTTATTGGCTAAAAACAAAATTTAAAAATAAAAAATATTGTCTTTATGCTTTCTTTTTGTGCAAAAATCAAAATAAAAAAGCAGGATGTAGTTACATATTGTACAATAAATTTAAAAAATAATAACCATATTGTTATTATTATTACATATTATCTATTTCCACTTGTAACACTGTTACAGAATATTTGTTACACTAACGAGTTATATTGTGTAGTACATCATGTTACTTCTATAAAAGAATATTAGTATTCAAATAAATTTTAATCGGTTTTAAAATTACTTTAATTTACGATGAAATTGTCATTCGTAGGATAATTTTAAGTTTTGAAAGTCGAGGATTAACCTCCCGGAGGTTTAACTCTACTGCTAACATGTTACGGTTACTTGCTTACGAATGTGTTTTAATTCCTAATTCCATATTAGGTAAAAAATGAAACCCCCATCTAACCTTTTTTCGTCCGATGTTAGAATTACAAGATTTTTACATGGAAGGAAATACACACTTTAATAAACTACCAGTGTAGAAATTCGAACGCTGATTTGATTTTCATCAAACAATGATCATAATATAAAAAATGAAATAGTGTGCCATTTGGTCTGTGGTGGTAGGTCGTAATTAAGAATTCCCGACCACCAAAAGGCCAATGACCTCCACATATGTGTCGGTTCTAAGCCAGAAATCCTTGAAGATATCAACTCCTACCCTCCTCCAACAAGTGTGTCTATTCTAACACAAAAACATCGCCTCCTCCCCTCCAGACGACCTTCAATAACTTCCAGGCAACTGTGTCTGTTCTAGGTCAATGGCCTCTTGGTGGTCGAAAATTCTTAATTATGTATGATCTGTAAGTAAAGGTATTTTGCTAGAGGATGGGAGGTAAATTGAAAAAAATAGCCGAATGCTAATCTTTGCAGTATATAATCTAGTTTAGGTACACATACCTTACATACCAGGAATTTTATGAGCATTTAAAATTCAATTGCAGTTTTTTTGGGTGGGCCTTTCAAACCTACTCCTAATAAGGTACAACTTTCTTGTTTCGGTATGCATTTTGTGTAATTCAGTATTAACAAAAATCTAAAATATGTGCAAAAATGGGATAAAGTTTAAAACGAATGTTACGTTAGCAAAAAATAACATACCATACTGGTGGCAGTATTTTTGACCAATTTAAGTCACTTTCTCTCCCTAAAGTACGGCAAGCAAAATTGTTATAGACGGAAGTAAATATTACAAAAGAAACGAAATAATGAAGATAAAATTTTTCTCATTTTGTACCTAAGTAACATCAATTCTAACAAAAATATGCTGGAAAACATTGTATAAATGTTTATAAATATGTATCTACAATTGTACCATTGTATATAGTTCAGCAGATAGACAGGAAGATAACAATTTTGTAAAACCAACTATTGGGCTAGCTCAACAAAAGTACCCAGTGACTTTATCTATCGTCTAACTTATATTTTATAAGTTAGACGACCCACTAATTTTCTGTTCGATCCAAAATACAATTCTTTTTTTCGTCAAATGGTTAAATTGCCTAGATTTTTGAATTTTTGGGGTTAAAATTACAAATATTTTTACCAATCGAAGACAAAAAAATTACTCCAGAAAAATCGAATTAATTTAATGCTTAGAAAAGTTATTTTTGATATATCACCTTAAATACGGCACGAAAAGTTTTTATTTTAAATCGATTTCAGAGCCATCCCGAAAAATACGACTTATTTAAATGTCGGAACTTATTTAATGAATTTTTTTATTTTTGAACCCAATATCCGCAAATAACCCAACAACACGATAATTTGTTGGATTTTGTAATTAAGCGAGGGATATTTTAACTTCATGATATATCCCCTCGTATAGAATTTAGCCGATATCCCAGAAAGTATACGTTTAATTAATTATTATATAGCCTCGATTTTTATATATTTTTGGGCGAGTTTATTTTGATAATCGACTAATATCCTGCCTAAAAACTTTTCAGGAATTGTGGTTTTGGAGCTATTTCGAAAAATACTCTTTTACCTCTCAAATGTGTAATTATTTGTTTTTTGAGTCCAAATTAACCGGAATAATCTAAAGATTTGAAAATATGGTAGATTTTGCGATTGAAACACAAGATCGTTTACGATTTTAGTCAATGTCTTAGAAAATATACAATTAATCAATAAATGCTTCTGGTTCATGTATTTGATGGGTCAAAATTACTCTAGAAAATGATTAATATCCAAATTAATTTGGAAGACCAAAAAAATTATCCCAATTTTTTTCAATTTTCTTTTATGCTTTTGAAAAAAACGAGAAAATCATAAAAAAAAATTTATCTCGAAATTTGATAATAATTGGTATATAGGGTTATTTTGACTTGAATTTGATTTGAACAAAAAAATTCGTTCATTTAGCAATAAGATGATCAGTTTTTGAGATCATTTCATAGCAAAATTTTGAATTCTGAAGATATCTCAAAAATACTCATCTAATCAAGTGTGCCGTGTTTTTATGATTTAAAAATCTTAACTGTCTTAAATAATTCGTAGACTCGAAAATTTAGTGCAAGTTTCTGACAAATCGACGAAATTACTCTGAGATTTATATGATTTATATACGATTTCAGTCGATATCTCAGTAATTACTCGTTCATTCTTCAATCGTCTAAAGCGACTGAACTATTCAAGAAAGATACTATGACAAACGTATAAATAAGTTGAGAGAGCTGTATATTTATTTGCATTGATACAGATATACACATATACAAGGGTACCTAGTTCTTGCTCGATATCTACATGAGCTAACTACAAAATAAATACATAAGTAAATGGCGCACAGCAATACAGGATGGGACAAAGATGTTTGTGATTTTTAAATCGCACAAATGATCTCCTTACCACCTTAAACTACATAAAAAATTATTTAAGAAAATCAAGCACTGAATAAATTAGTAAATAGTACATATTGTGTTTTCAAGTAAATTTTGTTAATTTGGTAATTATAATTCAACTAATTCTTTGTAATGTTTACCTCCAATAAGATGATATCTATCTGAGCACCGACTTGCAGGTGAATCTCGAAGTTATTTATTACATGTCCTAGCATTTCAGTATGATTTGACTCACTTCTTCTTGTTGAATTTATTTTTTTAATTCTCTAATATTATTATGATAAAACGCTTTCGTATCGTAAGTGGTGTCATCACTTTATTGTGACAGACAAAATAATTGACTAAAGGAAAACATAACTTAATGGTTTCCAATAAAATGTACTTACTTATGGTGATAAAAAGATAATTTGAAAAAACTGATGATATTTATTTTTACAGTTTTCAAAATCGCATCCTTCTCTGTCACACTCTGTACATATAATAATAACACATACGTTATATTTGTAGATTTATACCTAAATAATTTTTTTATACATTCTTCTTTAACACCAAACAATCTTTTGCTCTGTTGAGCACATATAACAATTTCCTCATTTGTGTTGTATGGTTGTAAAGTTAATAGTCCTAGTGCCTATCAGCATATAGTGTCATAGTATGCTTATAAAACCGATCAAAAGTGATCCCTTTTTAAGCAAGCTTAGAAAGCCATCAACTATCGTAATAAACTACGATAAAGGGGTGTAAATATCGTGTACGAATTAGGGATCAATAAAGCGAATGAATGAAGTATTAACTAAAATAATACGGCATGAAAATGAAATTTGTGATAAACTACGAATTAAACAAATAATCAAAGTGCTTGTTTGCTTTCCTACCAGAGTGAACCCTAGTAGCTTTTCAACCTTAGTAGCTCTAAAATAATTGAGAAGTTGATAAATAAAATTATTAGCGGAAAAGGTGGTAAAACACATATGTGGTATCACAATGGGCTCTATGGCCAAAGCGTGCCCTTCAAGGACAGAGAATATTAACTAGGCTAACCTTGCTTGCTTTAAGTATTACTTGAAAGATGTCCGAATGAAATCGAATGTCACTAAATAATAATAACTGCCGATATAGTTAAGTTTCTTGCTTGATATGACTAAGTTTTTGTGAACGACTGAACATGGAAATCGGCCTAATTGTAGATTAGCGAACACAAATTTCACTCTAAATAAACCACTCATTTCCCAAAAGCGATGTGAATCGGACGCAAAAGAATATGTGTTTTGTTTTACCATTCTAATTTCAATGCAAATGCAACTAATTATTTCATTGATAAATGTAACTTTAAGAAACTCTTCTGTGGTTTCATTGTGCTTAAATTAGCAAATGGGGTTCTCTTACATATGGCTTGGATAATTTTTGACTATACAGCAATAAGGCAAGATTGAAGTGACAGGATCTTCGTTTTTATTATTATAATATGCAGATAGATAATGGAAGAACTAATAAAAAATTATTTTATCCAAAACTCGATAAAAGATCGGTGGATTAAGAAACGAAGCATTATGAGGCTGCACAAGAAGTTTCAGATATTAATCCATTGATGACTATATATGCTGACGGGCACCTAGACTGTAACATTTATCTAGGTAGATAGTCATAAGGAATGTTTGAAGAAAAATCACTATATATTATTATTATAACTATTTTGTAAATAATAATGATGAATTGAAAGAGATATAAGTAGGTTATATGAACTAAATTTTACCGTATATTTTAATAAAACATAATAATCTTACACAAGGCATATGGATAAAGACAGCAATTTGAACTAACCGTTGTGGCTAGATTCTCTAATAGCCAGAATAAATGCGTTAAAGATTCCATTTTTCATCATGTTATAAGATTTTGGATGTTCAAAAAAATGTATTCGACTGAATGTCGCAATCAAATAGGTTTGACATTTATGGTAGTCTAAAAGGTAGTCTTATTACCTTGAAGTAACAAAAATTAATTGGGATTAGCTTAACTGTCTCTTGAACCACTATAATATTTATTAATTATTAGCTTCTACAAAACGTAGCCATCCCAAACCGTTTTCGATCACACAACATATCCCTCTTAATTAAAGCAATAAATTACTATTACTAAAAAAAAACTTTTCCCTCTCAATTTTTTATACGATGATATTCTTCAAATTGTCCTCATGATGACGTAAATGCATGTTGTCGGGTAGGAAAAGAGGTCGGCAAATTTTTTAACATTTTTCCTTAATAAAATTGCAAAAATTATTAATTATGCCTCGGGAAAAAGATTTGAAGGTTATTTGGACAAATTAGAACAAAAAAAGTTTCTTTCAAATTTTCCCTTAAACTTATAGTAAACATAAAAAATATCGTACTGTATTATGATTCATTAATATAATTAGCTTAATTTCACATAAATCTCCCGACTTCCTGGTACTTTAAGGTGGCAGCTCTAAATTCAATTGAAAAATAGCAAGAAAAATTTCTACTTACATTGCATTTCTCGTATCAGGTATAGCACGATTACTTGGTAAACTGTCACTAGCTTCTTGATTAAACTTATTGCGAAAATATGGATCTTCACCCGGTTGCAGTCGACCACGACTTATATATCCCACTTCATCAAAATAGTTCCATGATAAACGATTATCTAACATAACTTCACCAATATGCTGTGATGTTTGTGGTGCTGATACAATAGCAGCTGGTGCACGATGATGTTGCATTTGTGCATGCATGGCTAAACCACTACTAGCTCCACCACCACCACTTAAATCATCAATCACATTATTAAAATGTGATTGTGCTACAGCTAAATCATCTTTGAGTCTTAATGCTCGATTTTCAGTCTGAAAATAAGAGAAAAATCATTTAAGTTACAAATATTTCATAATAAACTTTTCTTTTGGAATCAGAGGAATATAGGGTGAACCCTAATTTTATAGGGAACCCTAAAGGCTAACTGTAACGTATACGTTCGAGGCCTTTGCATATCAGAGCGAAACAAGTATGAAATGAAACTTAATTGAAGGTCTTCATACAATTATACATGCGTACTACCTAGCTTATGGGTTTAATTGTCAAGTTAAACCAGAAGAATCCTTAAAACTTCATAAGTTTTAGAATTTTGATTGATTATATTTCATGAAATGTTTAATTGAGAAGAAAAGTTACTTCACATTTTTTTCTTTGATGTCCATCGATACCTCTGGTAATGAGATGCATAAAAATAGTATATTTGAATACTCGTTAATATTGTGTTCCTTCTGCTACAATCAACACATCCGCCATATCTTCCGAGTAATTTAATAAGATTTGCCTGGTATAAGAATTACATGTTTGCTTAGATTTTGGTAGAATATTTACTTAAAATCATTGAAAAATGTTATTTCCTTTGCAATAGCCTGACCGATGGTATCAATTTCATCAAACAATTCGATTCTTAACTGACATTAAACTTGACTAAATTTAGCGATAGCGATTTCAAAAATTCAATGAGTCTGTATTAACAATCTACGAGACTAATTAATATTAAAAATCGCCGTGAGGTAAATGGGTTTTTATCTCGAAAATATAAGAAAAACAGCTTCTATGCAATAATATTTTGATTAAGAATATGATGAGTCCCTAACAGTTATGGATATGGTAATTGGTGTTTGGTAGTGTAGAAGTGGGAAATTTGAGTAAAATATTAATTTTTGGATTACCGAACAATCCACTCATCTTAGTTAAAAAGAGGAGTCAACCTCGGAATCAAACGGAATAATCTGAATATTTGCACAAACCTTTATTTTGATAGTAAAATAGTGTCTCAAAAGTCTCATATCACGTGTCAGAATCCTTAGATATTAAATGTCAAAAGTCGCAAAAATAAATTTTTGGAAACTATCTCGTCTTCTTTGCATCTAATCCTATTTACATTTATTACAAAGTTGTAGAGAATAAAATTCTCTACCTTTTGAAATAGAGCAGAAGAACGAAATGATTATTTTGATACTTGTGTCAGATCGCGAGTCCTACGAGCGTGACTTGATTGCCGCTGAAGCAAAACACTACACCGTTTGCTATTTTTTTCTGCGTACTCTAATTCATTAGATTCTTAAACTGCATTGTGAAAAGGTGCTATAAATTTCGTGAATAATTTTTATATTTCCAAGTCAAATTTAGAGAGTATTATATAAAATTATCCGAGGAAACAATATATATACTTGATTAAAATTTTTAAAAAAATCCATGATGTAAATCTCAGGATTAACCTTTTGAGTTCAATTTCATTTCTCACCAATTTTGAAATGATAAGAAATATAGGCGCCTATCTAAACCGAACAATCTTCTTTCGAATATTAAAAATATACTGAAAAAACCTTTTTCCAATGTTTTTTTGCTCTATTTTACGCCCTAAACGAGAAAATAAATTTTAAATAGTTATTAGATGCAAGAAAGACACAACAAATATTGGTTTTTCCCAAAAATTTTTCCACTTATAATCTAAAAACGACACAACACATGACGAATAAAATTAAATTGGATTTTAAATTACTTTTTTTTTTTTAAACAACAAGGCACAAGGAAGAAAATAAATATTTTCTCTCAAAACTTTGTATTCACGTAGCAGCGAGTAACAACATGAACGAAATAAACTATTGAATTTTTAAAATATAGTAAATAAGACAGTTGCCGTATAAAATATATATATTGTACACCAGATCCATTTATTTTAGTTAAATGATGTAAAAGGAAAAGTCATAAATATATGGAAAAAGATAAGCAGCCTGAATATACAACACAATATTATAAGAGATGAAAAATATATAAATAGGTTTGCATCTAATAAATAGATAAAATGATGTTTTTCGTCAAAATAGCAATATTTTAATATACGTTGTGTTTACAATAAGTTACGTGAAATAACGTAAATATTTGGGTGAAATAATGTAAATATTCAGGACGGTATTGTTTCTCCTATTCCTTATATCATGAGGTTCGACCTCGTCGTAAGAAGAATTTTTCGGAGAGCAAAAGACTCTAGAATATTCCAGAATACTCATGGAAAGTTTTGAATAATGGGTCAAAAAAGTAAAGCATCGAAAACAAATAAAATAAAGATCAAAAACGACTCCAGCAACCACAAAATCACGCTCTAAAAAGTATAAAAACAAGGAAATATTTTCATCTGAAATTGCTATGATTAGTAATATCGTTATCACAGTCGAGGGGCGTCAAAGACTAAAAAGTTTTCTACAAGTACATATCATAACAATTTCAAATGAAAATATATTCTTGTTTTTATACTTTTTAGAGCGCGAGTTTGTGGTCGTTGGGGGTTTATTTTTTGAACTTTACTTTATTTGGTGTTTTGATTTTGTGATAAAGTATAAGAATGTATGTATATTCGAAAAGTGTTAATTACGCTCTCTCGTTTAATACCTAACAAGGTATCATTAAACTAAAATTCGTTTTTAATTTATGGCTTGATGTTTTTAGAGAATGTCATATCAACTTTAATGTGAAGTTACAGCCTTTCATCAGCGGACGATCAAGATGAACTATACCTCATTTGTCAACTTATGATAAATAATTTTGAAGTTGGGTACAGATGAACAACCGCTTTAACCTCGCCGTCGTCGTGGTACAAAGATGAGTAAAAAAATAAACTGTTTGATTATAAAATTTTAGTCAGCCATTATATTTTTTTCTCAGTTAATTCAGATATACTTAGATTCTATATAAAATTTTCCGTTCGTAGATTATAACAATCAAAGTAAACAAGTAATCTGGATTTTCTTAGGTATTTTTCCACTATCTCTGTTTAGTATACATAAAGAATGAATTTATATAGAGTGAACTGAGTAAAACAGTTTTTAAGTGGGTTTTGTGGACTGGCAAAGGGCATCTTTACAATTTGCTCAAATTGGCCAATAGGCTTAACACCTTTTTACGTAGGTTGAGTAGGCTTTTACAACATGTCTAAATTGAACTAGGGGGTATAATATTCTTTGATACTATTGTACACTCCATAGTAGAAAATAATAGAATTATTCAAATTAAAAGGCAATATTGAAATGAAAAACGTATTTTATGGTGTTATATTTTATATACTAACTCAGTAACAGCAACACAAGTAGATTATTTACATAATAAAAATAAACTGTATTATTATAAAATCTTTGTGCTTGTTTGTTGTTTATTTGTGACTACGTCTTATTACAAAATCTAATAACTAACGTTTTTAACAGCTTTAAAAAGATTATTATAATAAAAATTTTAAATTTTAAAAGCTTGAATCATAAATAAGTATGTACATCAAAATAAATTCACCTGTTAAAATGAGATATACGGTGTTTTACAAACCAAAACATTTTTAATCTGAGAATAATTTAAACAGAAGTTTTTTTGAGGCAGTAAAAGTTCGATGGGACTATCACCCAAACTACTCACGTTCGGAACGAGCGTGGTTCTACTTTTCAAAATAAATATTTGTACAGGTATTAATTAAAAAATATCTATCTGTATTTTATTTATTTATTGAATAATAATTAAAAAAAATAAAATAAAAATGATAACAACACGAGAAAATTCTAAATTTCGTAGCCAATAAACACGTCTCTATGATTTACTAGGCAAATTTATTTAGATGCAAAGTGAGAATATAAGTTGTGTAAAATCATTTGCAATGTTTCTTTTGATGTTAACTGAAAGCAATGAAACAAAAAATTTTAATTTAAACTCATAAGACAGACAAAATAATACGATACGATACCATTTCTAACATCTTTTATATTCATAAATTATGACTTTATTAATTCCTAGACTTAATAAATTTAAATTTTGTAAAATAATAAGTACTATATCAGTCAAGAAAACATAATCAAAATCATATCCTTTATACTTAATATTACCAACGCACCGCCTATAAACAAACGAAAAACAATATTTCATGTGGAGAATATATAAAGAAAATTGTGTGAGAGAGATGATGAGAATTTTGTATATATTATAAATAAACAAAGCTTTTCATAATAATAATCATAATCATAATAATTTTATACCGCATGTGAAAGTGAATTTAGTTTGTATAACATGGAACGACTAGCAACAACCAAGTCGTCAAATAGTAATCTAAACTTTGAAGAAGAAAATGTGTAACCGAATACACACTAATACATATGTTAGTAAACTGTCAATAAAAAAAACTAAACCACGATTTACTGTATTTAGTCGATGTTGTTTTTCAATAAAATCAAAACTTAATCAATACGAATTATTGTAAGACTGCGCAACTTTATAGTATACAGCTGCGCCACTATATTTATAAGCAGATTTTCTATAAGCGATTATCATGAGCTCATGGTAACTGAATTGTTGATTCATGGTAAATAAATTGTGACAAAATGGTGGGAGCGCAAGTAAATGTATATAGGTATGGAATTGTTAATCCTGAAAATCCTGATTTAGCTAATCAAATAAACTTATTAAATTATTATATTGTCATTGATCTTTGATAAGTATGCCAAATTTCGAGTTAATCGGACGATTTGAAGAGGGTAAAAATCATGTTCAAAGTTTTCATTACATACTAACACACTGACATACTAACATATGTATGATGCTAATAAAAGGGTGTTAAAAATAACCAACTCTAATAATCTAATAATAGTCATTTTATAGGCCACTACCGTTTTTTATATGATGTAAGCATGCTTATGACTGCCATTTTGACTGATTGACAACATAAGTATCTTTCCCAATAGGTGGTTCAACATTTTGTATTCAATCGTTACACACGTTTATTATACCATACCCAGAACAGTGATAATTTCCGGTGTATATAAGTTATAATATAAGAGAGAAATATATGTATACGACTTTAAATTAAGTTAGGTTAGATTAAACATTATATGGTGATGATGTCTCTTCTTCTGTTGACAATATCTAGAGAGCTAAGGAACTAGGGTTTTGGTTTGAATATAGTTCTTGTTGTTGTTGTTGTTCTTATTATTAGTAAAGTAGATGGTTGTTTGTCTTCATCATTACTAAAACGCATCAGGAAATTGAATCAGATTTTACATTCTCTCATATAAAATGTTTATTAACTAAGCTGTTGAGGTAGTTTCTTATGAAATCTTATGTTTATAGTTTAATACTAATATTAGTTTTGATAAGAAAGAAGATTGTTTTATAAAAACAAAGTGCAATTCTGAGACATTTTAACCTGTATTATAATTCCAAAACCACTTGCATACAAACACACAATGTTTGACGTTTTTATACAAATACTCCATCAATACAATAAGGCCATACTTTTCCCTCATTAGAGGCTTTTTATTATAACATGCTTCATATTGAAATTAGATTTTTGTTTTTTCAAGTTCTTGAAGGAAGTGGAGCTGGGAAGTTGACACAACCAGAAGGCATGTGCCGAATATTTTTAAATCTTCCAAGTAAATTTGGTAGTTGGGCTTTCAGAACCGTAAAAAAACTTCGATATAAAAATGGGGTCGATGTGTTAGGAAGCTGACATCACCTAAAGACATATAACCCCCTACATAAATTGGAGGCACTGTATAAATACATAAAGCCTTAAAATCATCAGAAAAACTGTTCTCCCTGAAATGATAACATGTATGATAATGCCATCAAAATTTGATTAATCGGGTTTTTATCCGATTTGAAAGTATCCATTTGAATTTAAACGGTATTAAGGCACGTAATAGATCTATCAAGAAAGGTTGGAAATCACCTACGTTTTCACTATAAAAAACAAAAAAAAAACAAACAAACAAAAAAGAAAAAAAACAATGGACTAAGGATAAAAGTTGAATACAAATCAACAATCCTATAAAAAAGTAATATTCTGACATTAAAGTATTTTAAGAAAAAGGTCAGACGATTTAAAATCAATTTTCTTTTTACCATACGCAAAACAGCCTTCTTTCGATTGTTTTTTCGACTTTTAACAAATATAATATAATCCATTATTATATTTGTATGTGTTTTTATATATACAAAGTAGAAAAATCGCAAGCAAACAAAAATAACTTGAGAAAATGGTCAATATAAAAAAAATACAACCAAGTATGTGTTGTTACGAGTTTGATAGGTAAGTAAGAGAGATCCACCAAATAAAAATAGAATAACTTTTTGAGTCTCAAATACCATTTATATCATAATACTTAATATCATAATACCAACAGCATTCAATCGGAGGTGGACTTGTTTTTTTTTCGTCCCTTCAAAAAAAAAAAAGTTCAAAAAATTTACAAAACTGAAATGGGATAAGTATTTTATTATATATTATGCATTTTAATTTATATCGCTTTAGGGTTTAATTTAAGAAAATTCAGCATGTCTGCGTCAGCTAGAAAGGGGGATGATTTTCTACTGAAAAATATCTTGGTAAAAAAAGTTAAATAAACACAAAGAATATATGATCGTTAAGTCAATAATATATTTCTATATAAAAGCATACACTGCGTATAGACCGAAGAGGTGTAGCTTATTGTAGAGCCTCAAAACTGGTATTCACTTTTTGATTATCGAATTTGTTTTCTTGTCTAAGGTTTTCTAGATACGGAATCTCATAAAAAGAAAATTTTTATAAATATTCTGTTTCAAAAGTTTATTGATTGTTTTCCTTTTTTGGTATTTGTTTGTTGTTGACGGGGTCATAATAACATTTATATTGTAGTAAGATAACCTGATCACATACAGTCACACACCAGGAGCTATTATATGAATGGTAAGAAGCAAATAAGTGGGCCTTTTCATATATTACATATAATAACACTTTCCCTTATCAGATTTACTTTTGTGATAACACAGTATATAACTAAAGTCTAACCTAGTAGACCGTAAGTCCATAATAAAATTTATATGATTATTTTTATATGGCATATAGGTAATTTTGGAAATAAAGAAAACCAGTTTGGAATTGTGGCTCGTGTGTCGAGTTTATGAAAATATTTTCGATTTTCATGTAGTTCGACGATTTTTTCTTGTCTGCCTTGTATCGTCAAAAAAAGTTATTGACAACAAACTTATAACAAAATGGTAAGATATTTGTAACAAAAGAAATGTTGAAAAACTTCCTGCCATTTGCTTGCATGTATTGTGTTTTCAATGGCTTTTATATAAAAAAATGACAAACGAAAACAAAAACCGAAAAACATTCGGCAGACGAGTCACAACTACAGACTCATTTTTCTTTGTTACTTAATGTTATGGGATCACCGTCTAATATATACAATAATATATCTATGTGGGCTAGGTTATACTGTAAACCTTCTAACCCATATTGGTATAGTATAATACAAAAATATAACCCTATATTAAAATATATTTATATTATATAATATTAAAGCGTATTCACAATAACAATTTACTCGGCATATTTATATGTATATAGAAAGGCTTAAAACAGTTTGGGAAACTTTCAGGATAAGCAAGATTCTTTGGTTTACCTGGAAAGAATTTATTAATAGTGTACGGTATATGGTACATTACAGTGAAATAAAAAAATTAGAAAAAGTAATAAAACAGAGAAAGAACTTTTGTACCGGGAATTTTAACAGAATTGTAATGCAAATTATCGCGATAGCAAAGTGTTTAATTATTTTATTAAATCTTATAGCTCACGATTTCAAATAAGGTATCTTTTTTAGAATGATAAACTAGATACATTTATTTTGAATTCCGCTGTATAAATATTAAATGATTGATTGAAAACATGGCCTATGATAACAAATATAGTTTACCCTATTTAGTCAACACGTCGATATGTCACATTATTCATTTCATCGATAAATTTAATAAAATCATGTTTGTTTACTTTATTGACACGATAATATGAAGTGTATTAACTAGTAAAAGAGGTAAATATGCAGTTAAATTATTCATATAATATGATTGAAAACTGTCAAACTCATTGAAGTATACCATAATATGTTTTTAAGGAGTTATTTTAATTCATTTTGTTTTAAAAGAACAAAATTATTTAGAAAATACCTGGCGTTTTAATCAGCGAAGATATTAACTAAAACTGCAATTATATTGATTAATACATTTTCCTTGATTTTCTATTCGAAACAATAGTCCCCTTGGCCCCATTTAACTCCGGAAGAGCGACTTTTGTGACTTGCATTTTTGTGGCTATAGGTTGGATGACAATCCTCAAGAAAATCACAAATGTCGCGGAGTTAAATATCCTGGACTACTTGTGGCAAAGGGATCAAAAAAAACATTTTCTGGCCTAAAGTTGTAATATACTTTTACATTTTTATACCATGTACATATGAAATATACATAGTATTTTAAGTTTGTAACGCTTAAAAATATTGATGCTACGAAAAAAAATTTTGTATAGGTGTTCATAAAATTATCTAATTAGTTCATTTTCGGTTATCCGCCCGTCCGCCCGTCTGTCAACCCAATAACTCAAAAACGACAAAAGATATCAATCTGAAATTTTTACAGCGCAGTTAGGGCGAAAAAAGTGAGGTCGAGCTCGTAAATGAGAAACATAGGTTAATTGGGTCTTGGGTCCGTAGGACCCATCTTGTAAACCGTTAGAGATTGAACAAAAGTTTAAATGTAAAAAATGTTAATTATCAATAAATAAACAACTTTTGTTTGAAACATTTTTTTATCTTTACTCACGAAGACACACATATAGTGTATATAAAATTTGCATTCAGTGTATGTATATGGGATTATCAGTTATGTATGTGTGACATTTAAAGATATAAGGTATATGTGATAGAGTAATAAACACTGTCTATACATGGTATTTCAACAATTAACTCAGTCAATTGTTTGTTTTCACTTGTTTTGTATGTTTTTTCTTCATACCTGTTTGCCTTACTATAGTCTTTTATCAAAATTATTATACAAGTTTTTGTTCTCATGATAAAATTTTATAACGAAAAAGTTAAAAGTAGCGTTATTGACAATGCAAGTTTTTAAAAAAGAATGACAGAAAAAGCTTCACTACAAAAGACTAAAAAGTTTAATGGTTTTTATAGAATCATATTCTTTAAACAAGGTAAATTGTTATCTTTTGTTTTTAATAGATTTTTGGACGCTGATTGTTTTCATTTTCTTCATTTTTTTAAAATTTTAATTTCAATATCAATGTTAGCATTTTAGGAAAGTTTTTAATACCATTACTCTAAGCATATAGATAGATTACCAGTACACGTATAGGTATTGTATTAAAGTATAATGTATAAAACTAGATTATATGAATTTGTTAATCCAGATCAGATTACAAATCATTGTCGCACGTAATTACATCAAATTCAATTTTGTTTTTAATGAAGTCAATATTTATTCTAACAAATATTCCAACTTTATCAAAATAAAATTAGGTTATATCTGTAAAGTTAGCTGCACATTGTTGTTACAAAAGAATTGAAAACATAAAAAAGTTAATCCGTTTCGACAATAGTTTTCTTAGACGTATAATTGAACTATTCATATGTGTCTTAAACTTATAATTGAACTGTTTGAAATTGACTTTTTTATTTTAATAATTTTCTATTTTTTTAATGATTATTGAAAATCCAGTTCAAAAATTTATAAAACTATTGTCTCATGGCTTGCTATAATGTACAATCTTGTATACTTAATTCCAAAAAAACTGCCACAGTTAAAACATTCTAAGCGTACTCATCATATATTATGTTATAATAGTAACACTTAGAATGTTTTAAAACGAGCATTTTTTTTGACATAGAGTATACATAGTTTATCTATGAGCCTGCAGAATTTTATTATCCTAAAGAACGTAGTAATAATGCTGAGGCGGCAAGGTATTGCTAAAGACGTCTTTTGAAGTTGATGACATACAGCGTTATGTTCGTGTGTCCCAGCCTTAAAAGAGTGTTTGAACATATGCATGAAATCCCTTACCATTATTTTTTGACCTAAAGCAAATAATGTATTTAAACTTTTACTCCCCAATTGCCTGTTTATCTTTTTCGTGTTGAAGTAGAAAAGCATCTTTTATACATACTGAACACATGAGCAATTATGAACAATAACATTATGAGCAATAACATTATGAGCAATAATAGCTTTATGGTAGCTCTTGCATGAGAAAATCCGTCGTTGGCTTTCCAGAGGACAACTGAATAACATGTGGGAAAAAATCGAAAAAAACAACGAAAAAATCGTTGTTTTTTGGACGCGAGGGAGGGTAAAGTAGAGTCTTGATGATCCGGACTCAATATAAACCAGAGAGGTTTTGGATTACCGGATTGTAATATTGCGACTGTATAGAAAAATGCATGTATATATTATGTATATCAAAATATCATTTTATATCTTTAAACCTTATAAATGTATTATTTGGCTACATTGTAGTTCTTTTAACTTTACAGACACAAAATTCATATAAATTTCCAACATATAGTCTACATATAGTTATCATTAT
This sequence comes from Chrysoperla carnea, assembly GCF_905475395.1. Taxonomy (NCBI): domain Eukaryota; kingdom Metazoa; phylum Arthropoda; class Insecta; order Neuroptera; family Chrysopidae; genus Chrysoperla; species Chrysoperla carnea. The sequence continues at coordinate 53,836,477 of NC_058339.1, forward strand.
CGTATCGTCATCCTCACTATCACCGTGTCAATACTGTGACAAATCATTTTCAATAAAATTGTTATAATAATGATATATAAAATGTAATGTGATTATTTATACTAATAACTTCATCCTATTGTTGTCATCAATATTACTATACAGGACTAACTAACGAGATAGGAACTAACAAACATAGGGTATTATTTAACTCAATAAAAGTTATAAACCTATACAATTAACTTTATATCCATAGGACAATCATGTACCTTGGATCATAATTTATACTTATTTTAAAGTCATTTTTAAATATAAAAATGAGAAGAGCAAGTTCGGGTAGTACTCGCATAAAAGGGTTCCGCCATATGACCTATAAGAGCAATAACAAAGAAACCTTTAATCAGAATTAAAATATAAAGAAACAACATCATCTTATATGTATACTATCTTCATCCGTCCGAAATTCCGCAGTGCGGTACCCGTGACTTAAAACAGTGATAAACACCAACAGCAATATACTTTATTTGTATTTATAGGCATTTTTATTACAGATATGAAGTACTTGCAATTTGTTGTGATATGATATGCATGTATTCTGTTGTAACATGTGTTTTTATTGAAAAAAAGATCTTTGAACGTAAGCTGGCAAAACATTTAACTTATAATTTTTTTGAAAGTGTACACATATCCTTTAATTTAGAGGGACACATGCCCATTAATATTGTCCAATATTCACGTGATCTAAAATCAATAGCCCACACGAAACACTACGTCTAAAACAATTTGTGCTGAAAATCCTAAGCTTAGCTCACTAGAAGGGGGGAGGAAATCCTATGTATGCTTACGCAGGAAGGGGTGTTGGTTCAAAAATCGTCAAAAGCATGCTTACGTAATTAATGAATGGCTCCTAAATATCATTTGAAGGATGATCCAAGAAACAACACTTTACCCAATGTCACAATATCCATCTGTCTATGTATGGGATGTTTTGGTGATTTAACATGGATCATGGACTTTTTTAAATGATATTTATTTTTTATTTGAAAATATTCTTTTCGTATTTTCTTTTTTTTTTTATTATATTACATTGGATTGAGCAGATAAATACCATACTCCATTAAATAGATGGATTTTATATGTGTTGGGACATTAACTTTTTTTCATTTACAAGATTAAAAGAAAAAAGAATTTGGATATTTCTAATGTTTTCCAAGATTTACTCAAAAATCTGTGACTTTTTCACGCGCTTGACAACAAGAACTCAACCGATTAGTGATTTCTTCTCCTATACCGTTAAATTTTTAGGTCCAAAGTCTTATAGAATTGAATATATATCGTTAACATACGTAAAAATGGTCGCCCAGAGTAAATTGTGGGAAAATTTATTATCTATTGTTTTGCTAATTTTCCAGTACTTATCGCGTCGCATTTGCTAGTTTTTTTAGCACATCTTTGCGTTATTAATTAACGATTGGCACTGATTCGAAATCGAAATTATCTTTTATTCTCCTAATAACGTTCAGGGAAACCAAACCACGGAAATCATTATACCATGTATATGAAATGTATACTAAGTTTAGTCCCAAGTTTGTAACGCTTAAAAATATTGATGCTATGAACAAAATTTTGGTTTAGGTGTTTATAATATCACCTAATTAGCCCATTCCCAGTTATCTGCTTGTCTGTCTGTCTGGTAATAATAATTATAATAATCACGATAACTCAAAAACGAAAAGAGATATCAATCTGAAATTTTTATAGCGGGCGTAGGGCGTAAAAAGTGACGTCGAGTTCGTAAATGAGCAACATAAATTAATTGGGTCTTGGGTCTGTAGAACCCACCTTGTAAACCGTTAGAAATAGAACAAAAGCTTAAATGTAAAAAGTATTCCTTAGTTATTCCTTATAAAAAAATAAACTTTTTTTTTGAGACATTTTTTTGTAAACATCGATGCTTACCCACGAAGGCGCATATTAGGTGCAACTTATATAGTACGTATTATATGGGAATATCATTTATGAATGTGTGGCAATCTAAAAGTGGATATCTTTCTTAACTAAAAAACTTACGATTGCGTCATTAAAACTGTCTATACATGGTATTTCAACAATTAACTGTTTTTTTTTTTTTTCACTTGTTTATAATATTGATTTGCTACTCTCCATTTTTTACTAATTTTTAGGTCCTACATTTAAAATAAAAAGAAACAAAAATAATAATAAAAATACAATGAAAGAATGAATAACAATAATAATAAACAATACATTGACACATAAAAACTTTAAATAATAGACTTCACGACTGGATTGAAAACAAAAGAGAATTCAAGAACTAGCTGATATACGAAATGATCGAAAACTTTTTACACAAAGATAATAATGATTTTCTCTACTTTCGTCGTTTCAATTCTGTGAGTGTCATTTAGTCTTATTACCTAACATTAGTTTCGACGAACTTTTTATTCAATATGTTTCAAACCACCATCCTTATAATGGTAGGTAGGTCGTATTGATACCAAACACTATCCAACCTAAATGTTGAAACTAAATTCGAGCACACTGGAGTCAATAAAAATTTCAATCAACAACGAAATTTTCCTAATTGAATAAAATTATTCAAAAAAATGTAGACATTATATATTTTTTTTTATGAAATAATATAAATAAATCTATGCAAAAGCAGAAAATTACGCCTCGGTCGGTCATAGCAAGATGTATTCTATGAACAATAAAACATTTGGCTAGGCGTAGTTGGTTCAAAAAACATAACATTATAAAAAAATTCTTGATCTTTTCATTCATTCATGAATGAAAATTCAATATTTGATTTTTATATCTCCTAAATCATCCAGTTTATATTTTAGAAAAAACTGCGAAACAAGATTTTTAAATTGAATATACGACCCAATAATTCTATGCTTGAAAACTCGGAAAAAAATAAAACGGTAGCTGATACCAGGGGCTATTTCAGGTATTTCAATTTTGTAAAAATGAAAATAATAAAAAAAATTTATTTATTAATTAATCACCCCTTTTATAAATCTTTTTAGAAAAATTCATATCGATTCTCTGTATAGTTTGTGAGAAATTAACTATCAAAGTCAGTGTTTTTTCCAAAAAAGTTGTTCATTTGTATGCACAGTTCTTAATTTTTGTACAATTATAAAGCTTAAAACTTGAGGAAACCAACATTTATTACGACTTCGTCATATGCCCCCATGTAAAAAGGACTGTATAAAAATTAATTTATCGTTCCGTAAGCCGTACAGAATCGACTTGAAATTTATACAGAAGGTCTATTAAGTACTTTCGTTTTGGTATCGAAACGCCTTAAATAATTTACAGATATATTCAAATAAAAATTTTTGTTAACTCGTTCTATTGTTTTTGGATATAAGGATTCCAAAAACAAATACACTAACGGATAGGAAGCACTGAGAAGTTACGAAGTGTATATGAAACGGCTGGTACCCACATTTTAAAATATATCTTTTTGAGAATGTCGTTTGCAAAGGAAGGCTCATTTGCACACACCTAGGTGGTTATAAAGTTAACACAGAGAGAAAATTTATTCTCAAATATTTCGATCTTAATTGTACACATAAGTTCTATATCGTCTCCAAACAATATATTTAAATGGTTATGTAACACAGTTGCCAGTCACCAGTCACCAATCACAAGTCACCGTGATGGTGATGGTGATCATACATGATATGATGTCAATAAATGAACTGATTGAAATGTTCTTCAAACGAATGATCCCTGTCGACTTGGTAGATACCTACCTACATACAATATATATCTCATAACTACCTACCTATCATACTTATCAGTATCTATGTTCAAAATCAATCTATTTCGTAATGTAAATATTTTACATAGGTAAATAGTTATTTGACTCGTACCATGAAGTAACTTATTCATTACTACCCAGCCAGTTCATTTTATTAAAAAATATTTTATCTGTTTTAAAGTAATAAATCTCTGAAAATTCAGACAAGCCTTTAAATTAAAATATATTTCTTGATCCCCTAGTTCAAAGCACACTATATTTAAATTTAGCTTCGGGAAGAGCGACTTTTGTGGGTTCCATTTTTGTAACTCGGTAGAATGGACACTCTAACTATACAAAAGTAGCTCTTCTTCATTTTTAGCTAGGGAATCACGAAAAATAGTTTAAAACGTCGGAAAAAATGTTGAATGCCATCAACATTAAATATTTTTGCCAAAAATGTTCAACACAATATCGCAATACATTCTAATCAAAGATCGATTCTTGAAATTAACAAGTTTTCTAAATCAAAACCGTTGTGTTGAGTAGTCTGTTTTAGTATGAAATTCTCTCTAAGTAAAATGCAAATCAGGAACGCACTGATCGAAAAATAATTTCTTTTTTGTAAAATTTCAATCTATAACTTGAAAACAGTCATCAAGTAAGAGAAAAAAATGCAAGCATTTTTTTACTGGTCAAACTGTGCCCAAAAAATAAGGTGGCATTGTATTTATTTTGAAAATTCTTTATTTATTCTTCCAAATCAATTTCATCCCTTTCAAAGTAATCCCCTCCCAATGCAATGAACTTATGCAAACGGGTTCTATAATCTTCGAAACACTGGTTGTAATCACTTTCCAGGATTGCCTTCAGTTCCGCCTTCGCTGCGGCTTGAATCTCTTCTATCGTATCAAAAAAGTGTCCCCGGGACGGATTTTTGAGCTTGCTGAACAGCACGGCGCCAGATCAGGTGAATAAGGTGGTTGCGGAACGATATGGATTGAGTTTTTAACGAAATGATCACGAATTATGAGTGCAGTATGGGATGGTGCATTGTCGTGGTGTAAAAACCATGAATTGCCTTTCCACAATTCCGACCTTTTTAACGACGCATAACGTTCAAATAATATTCTTTGTTGACTGTTTGGCCGGGCGAAAGGAATTCATAATGCACAACAAACGCGCGCAGTTTATATTCAAATGTCACCTAATTTTTTGGATACAGTATTATTTTGACATCTAGCATTTATTAATCTTTGTTTCGAGTTTTCGTAATACACTCCGCTAACATAGCCCTTCATTTATCTGGTACTTGAATATTAAAATAAATATATTTTCAACCGATGTACAATGATTAAATTGAGATATTGACAAATAACAATAATTTTTTCAATATAAGAAAATAAAAATAAAGAGATAGGTATACGAATTTTTGAACATTTTGAGTAACTTTTGTTACTCACTTATTTTATAGCTTAGGGTGAAAGAGTAATAAATATATAAGTGACGGTGTTTAACTTGGTGTTTCAATATATCAAAAAAGTTTTTCTTCTTATCTGTTCTTTTTTACCAAAGTGATTTATTTCAAGAAGAGAAAAGTTATTTCCTCAATATTTGTGTGATAACATTGATAATGAGTTTATTTATTTTTTATATCTATAGTAAACCTTGTTTATGACAATCGAGAAGATTTGCTGTTTACTGTTTTAGGGTCATTTTCGTAGTTACGTAAATACGATATTTCTAGTCGATACTAAAACAGTATGAACTATTAGGCAGCGTAAATTTTTTTTTACCAAGATAAACTAGCTCGACCCATGCTGAATTCCGCTCCCGTAGTTATCGAAACCCGTGGCTACATTGTACCCGTGGCTAAAAACAACAAACAACAAATTTCGTAGAAAAGTGGTGAAAAAAGTGAAAAGTCCTTAAACTTATATTAGGAGAACATGTATTAAAAATAGTAATTATATGTCTAGGGTATTAGGAGAGCATCTGTAAAAACCAGCATGATTGCCTAATAAACTTATTTTTTAAATTTATGATATATTTTCGTTCAAATTATTTGTCTAGCGTGTTTTTTCCTAAGCGGTACATTTTTAGACCTGTTAGTATATTTTTCGTCAAACTAAGACATAAAAAGCTTGAAAATGATAGATGAATCATGGAATTTGAAAAAAGGAATACGAAAGATAAGGGTAGGACAGAAAAAAACTTGTTAGAGTAATAATATATAAGATTATCCCTAGTAATCTTATATATTACTATATTTGTAGTATATATTACAATTTATTTGTGGGCGGGTGAATTGTTGTTTTTGGCTACACATGTCATGCTAAGCTCAAATAAACAATTTAAATCTTTCAGTTAACTCTAGTTTTTGAGTTTCAGATATCGATGAACAGAAAAAACACAAAAAAAAACACATAATTGATAAAAATCAACAATAAAAGAATCTGAGCTGGACAAAAATTTCTGAGGGAATATTGACAAATAACATAAAAACAACAACCACCATAAATTTCGCGGCAACAGACAAAAATGAAAATTTTCTAACTTCTGGTAGAGTATAATTTATTAACTAGATACAACATTGTTTTTTGTTCTGAAAATGTAATAATATTGAAGTCTCAGTACGGTTCACCATCTTTTAAATTTTCAAATAAATCGTCTTATGTTTATGAGTTCTCTGTTGACATAAAAATGAGCTTTTGGAAAACGTACACCTATATTAATCAAGCATAAATATTTATAGCTCAAATAAACAATTTAAATCTTTCAGTTAACTCTAGTTTTTGAGTTTCAGATATCGATGAACAGAAAAAACACAAAAAAAAACACATAATTGATAAAAATCAACAATAAAAGAATCTGAGCTGGACAAAAATTTCTGAGGGAATATTGACAAATAACATAAAAACAACAACCACCATAAATTTCGCGGCAACAGACAAAAATGAAAATTTTCTAACTTCTGGTAGAGTATAATTTATTAACTAGATACAACATTGTTTTTTGTTCTGAAAATGTAATAATATTGAAGTCTCAGTACGGTTCACCATCTTTTAAATTTTCAAATAAATCGTCTTATGTTTATGAGTTCTCTGTTGACATAAAAATGAGCTTTTGGAAAACGTACACCTATATTAATCAAGCATAAATATTTATTTATAAGTTTAACATCATTTTAAATATAAAAGTTCAAAATATAAAAATATGAAAAAAACTTTTAATTTTCGGGGTGAAGAATATCGTGATATCATGACGTCGATATTAACAGTTTTAACTGTATTTATGTATTTTGTGAGCCATCTATAAACTAATGTATATCGATGAATTAAGTAAGATGTATTGTTTATTGATAATTTGTCATTAGAATTTATGATTATGAGGAAAAAACGTTGGTCTAAGTTTTAACGGATGTAAACAAATTTCTACAAGGCCAGGTCGTACACATTATAACAGACTAGACATCACAATGTATTGTATTGCAGCTTTCATATGATGGAACGCCAAAACAATAAAATTTACCGAAATTCCGACTAATGTGGACATTCAAAGAGAATCCTTGCCTATTTATGGTGTATTGTGGTCGATATATGTATAAAAGTAGAGAAATGTTGAAATATTAAAAAAAATTTAATCAGAATATAAAAAAACTAAATGGAAAATACAGAAATAGGTTTTTAAGTTATCTATATTACTACATGATACTTATAAAATGTATAAACACAAAATGACTTAAAAAAAATAAATAAATCTAATAAAAAAATAGAATTACAACCAAGATAAAATAAAATTTTATATAACAATAATCAACTGTTGACGAATAACTGCTGGTATTTTTCTCCGTTTAAAAATAACAACAAAATAGTCAACATATATACAGGAATGAACACAAAGTCGGAACATTCCTGTATCTGTAGAAGTAAATATTAGTTGCAAGTTACTACTTCCTTGCTTAGAGTGGTGAAAAACTCTTGTTGTACATTAATTTAATCGAAGGTAAATAATAAAATAAATAAATATAAATATATGAAAAAGAAGAAGAAAAAGACGAGACATCGAATACAATTATTCTTTGCAAAACACCGTTCGGCCAAGACCCAACGCCAAAATGTTTTCGCATTAGAAAAAGTTTACGAGTTGAAAGGGATAAGTGGGGATTCTTAATTATCCAAAGAGATCGAAAGCTATTTATTCTACTACTGTGAACACTTCTTCCTTAATGAAAAGTGTCACACTTTAATTTTTTATGGATTTTGTATAAATAACTAACTAACTTGTAACGAGAGGATAATAAGTGTCGCCGTTAGACGGTAAGATAATAGTAATATCTAAACGAGGTTATATTAACCACGATTATCATGAATTTCTCATGGCAGGTTGCAGGGCAAGTACACTTGCGAAATTTTCTTAAAATCCAAAAGTACGCACCTGATTTCGATTAGTTGTGCACATTGATGAAAATACATTTCAATCCAATGCGATTTATATTTTTTTATATTGATGAATGACGACATTGACGTAAATGCACGTAAATGTAAATAATAGTTGCAGTCATAATAATATTAATACAATATCATACATATATATCAAAACTCTGTTATCTAATAAGTTATCTAAGAGTTTTGATCAATCCTGTATAAAAATTTATTGTATATAAAACATAAAAGTTAAAAAAAAATGTTTTTAGTTTATTACAATCCATAAATCATATTTTTCAACTTTTTTTTTTTACTTACAGAATATAAAATTATTTGTAAATTTTGTTTTCTCTTGGAAAAAAATAAATTATAAAATTTTCTTTTTTAAAAATATCTTTGCGTTAAATATATTTTGGTTGCCATGTAAATAAATGGGTGTTATGTTTAGTTAAAAACGAAAATATAATATCGACTTATCCAAGTTTATTATTGAAAAAATTATACCTGTCTTTAAGGCACTTTCTACATTGCGAAAAGTGTAGTAGTTATTTACAAGATTTTAGCGAATCGTTTTACACAACACTATACGTAAATACCAGGTAGGTTTTGTGACGTGTCGGATATCGAATAATATTTTAATGTCTTTTTCCCACATCTCATAGTTTCTAGATGGCCAAAGATTATGTTTTGTTTGAGCTACCAAGCATAGCTGAGATCTTTTTTGCGATACAGGAATAACCAGGATACAGGAATATTCACTGAAAATCTGCGATACAGGAATATCCACTGAACTGCATACAATTTTGATTAAAAAATCTGCTATCTATGCTTAGGATCTGTATCTGGTAGCATGTACTCAAACCTCAGTGTACACATCTAGATGTTTAGCTGATAAATTATATTTTATATTCTATAGAATATTCTATAGAAGTTTATATTCTATATATTTTCTAAGGACGGAGATTGTTTTTTCAAAAAGCTTATTCAGGAAAGCTATTTGTCTTCTTCTTGTTAAATATAAAGTCTTATCGAACTCTCCGAAACTTTCAAATCTCTTGTATTTTTTTTCTAAGCTAGGGCTCTTCAAAATTTTGGTTACAACCAGATATTCACTTTCCCTTGTTTAACGCACTAGAGATGCAAAGTTTAAGGAGGGAAAATAATTGAAACTTTTCAAAGGAGAAAATTGACTTATCACAAGCAAAGTTGTAAAAACTAGATTTTAATAGAATTTTTCATTCGTCTATCCTTTTTTGTAAGTCAAAGAATAAGCTTGAAAATTTAATCTTATCAACCCTTATCCCATGCTGTAAATTTTCACATTATCTTTATTAAAATGAATATATGCATGTTATACACATTATACATATAAAATAATTTTATGTAGGAATGTCAAAATAGTGTGTACAAAATGGAATGTTCCAAAGTTGTACACAAATAATATTGAAAAATGTATAACTCAAAAAGCCTTGCAGACACAGGTGTGTTCTGTGAGCTCTGCATATAATAATATGAAAATAAACATGTTTTCAGTTGAAAGCATTCAACAAACTATATAATACATATCAAGCTTTTTTACTTTATTTTGTTAGTGTGGCTTTTTAAAAAATGGTGAATATCAAATTCATGTTTTTATTACTACATACGGAAAATTTTTATATTATTTGTTATTGACCAATATTTGTATATAAACCAATAGCTGGTGGATTTTTATACAATTCAAATAAAAACGTAAAATAAAAACGTATTGAATTTTTCTCTCTTCTCTATCGCAAAATTTTAACTTATAAATGATTCATAGTTTTGCCATGCAGAAGAGCCTCGAATCCATTGTTATAAATACATAATTTCAGTTCAAAAAGAGTTTTTACCTTTACATTTATAATGGATTTTTGTCAAGTATCGACCCAATTAATTCAGAAATAAAAAAATCGGGCACTTGCATTCTCCCTTGTAGTATGTTCGAAACATTTTGAAAATTTTAGGGAGAATTGATTGCCCGATTATTTAAATAAATCAATGACTTCAAAAGAAGGTATATTTAACATTGATTTTATGGTAAAACGGTAGATGGATAATATGTTTTCATAGATTTCTCAAAAACTAGTCGGTGAAAAAATTATTAAAACTAAAGTTAAAACCTCGATAATTATTGAAAAAAAAAAACCGTTGTGTTCGACTAATTAACTATGGGCTTTAGTGGGGGACACAGATTAAACTAACTATATTTTGCACCTGAACACTGATTTATTCAATCTTTTTGACAATCACGATAATTCCAACATACAAAATATGCTAGATCAAAAATTAATGTAAAATTAATCGATCCGATCTTCATCAAAAACATGCAAAAATCTTATTTCTAAATAGTATATGAAAGATTTAATCCACAATAGAATGCTCGTTCAAATTTCATATCGTTAGATGATGATTCTGGACTCTTAAAATGTAATTTGGTTATTTACGTTTTAACTTTAAAAACATTTATACACAAGAAATTGCAACAAACATTAAAACAGGTGTTCTGTTCTAATGTTCGAAATATTTAGAAATATGATTATACAAAATGCTATAAGAATGAAAATATGTTTGTGTAGATTAAAATTCAACCCCTTTATTACATGTTGGTATCATATGTGTAAAATTTGGTGGAATATCCAGTGTAATTAGTTTTCCGACGAGGCAAGTAAACATATTACATATAGTACAAACACAGTAAATGAAATATGGGTACACAAATGGAATAATCGTATTTTAGAGAATTGTACCTTTTGGTTCGATGTATCGAATTGAGTAACAAGGTTTGGCCAAGTTTCTTCATAATAAATTTTAAATGAAATTTAATTTAGATTCTTGAATAGTATACTTTTTTTTTCTCAACTGGTTTCACTAAATTTTAATTTTTGTTAAAAGTTCATTTTGGTATCTATCAGTTAGGTTAGGCTATAAGAGCTTTGATTTGTAGGTACTTAAATATGGTATTAAGGCAACTTAAGTTCTTTTTCAACTTAAAACTCTTTTTCAACTACTGGACCAATCGACCATTGGAATTGCTCGAAATGTATGATAATATTTTATTGTAATCAGAATTGCACATTTATGAAATTTTAGTAACCTGAATTGAGAAATTCATCATCACATAACACTAATCACTTCGCCTTGATTTTATTAGAGGAATTTCAAAATACGGCATGCGAAAGGAAATTATAATTCAGTCGAACATTTCTATCGAGCAAGTGATTGTATGGTAGGAGCTTTCTATTAGAAATTGTTTGTTTTCTTTATAAAATAAACCTTTTTTCTAAAAGATTTTGTGTACCCCTCGCCGTTTAAAAGTTTTCAATATTGGGTATTCTATAAACTACTCTTCCCTTTCTTTTGATTTTCCAAAACACTTGACGTGTCCGTCCTTATCCATATGCTGAAATATATTACTAACAGTTTAATGGTCTGGTTTTTTCATAAACTTGTAACGACATTTCAATTCCGTTTCTATCGACTGTATGTACTTTCGATTGATGCGACTTTGCTTTACAGACAAATATTACCTAAGCAACGCTTGTTGTTTGTACTCCATATAATTGCGGAATAAATTCTCAAACATAGTTCTTTGGTTTTATTTCGTTTTTTAGCTTGCAGCATTTTCAAATGGAAGAGCAAACTCTTTAAGCTCCAAATCTATCTTTTTGAAAACAGTTTTAATATATCTATTAAATGGAAAAATTTGACTTTGAGAGTCCTTAAAAAATGAGATTTAAGGGCTTTGAGAGTCCTTAAAACATGAGAAAAACCCGGAAATAATTTTTTTGCATGATTACTATATATATATTATTTATTTTGAATATGGCAGACTAAAAAACTAACTAATAAAAAAGCGATAAAAAGATTTAGTATATTGTTATTTATTCAACTAGCTTTTTGCTTCATATTATTATAGGAATTATCTACCTGTCTAGCGAACAGGGAACATTTTATAAAGCACAAATTTAATTATAATTAATAATTCACTTATATTTAAAGTATGAAAATTAATTAAATTTTAATACATATTTATTATGATTTGTAATCTAATGTGAGTATATACCGAATAAGTGTATATGAGTAGGGGAAATTGTAGTACCTGGGATGAAAATTTACATAAATGTATTTTTGAAAGCGTTTATTTTAACTAGGTATAAACAACAATGAAAATAGTCTATTTATATAGAATCTAACAATCTGTATTATGAGAATATAAATATTAAACGTTTATCTATAAAAACTTGTGACACATACTACAAGGTTTGTGATCCGAGGTACAAGGTCATAATGAGGTTATAAGGTCATGATAAATCAAGGCTAGAAAATTTTAACACTCTATTTCAAGGCATCCTCTTCTCTAAAGTTGAAGTGGTTTTTTTATTGAATTGGGGTGAATAAGACTGAGTGCGCGAATTTCAGCTTGATATATCTATTCGTTTTTGAGTAATCGTGATGGCATGCGGACAAACGAACAGACGACAGACGACAAACGACAGACAACAGACAGACACCTATACATATACATACATATTTATGAACACCTATACCAAAATTTTGTTCATAGCATCAATATATTTAAGGGTTACAAACTTGGGACTAAACTTAATATTCCTTGGTATATTTCATATACATGGTATAACAAGCTTCATGATAGAAATAACCATAGGTACTACACATTACTTTATATACTGAATAAAGTGTGTTTGAGTGATTAAATTCAATTATGAATTTTGAATTACATACCAATTTTATGATTATTAAACTATCATTATTTTATTTTATTATTCCCTACAAATGAAAACTATGTTATGAATACATAATTATGGATTCCTTATAATTTACTGATTTATAACTGCGATTTACTTCACAGAATTATAATGGGTTAAGTATCTATAAAAGGAGGAAGAGATATCTATATATTTTATTACTAGAGTGATACCCACCCACTTCACTGGATTTAAAGGTAAAAATTGGTAAAGATTGCTCTCACTTATCCCCTTTCTATAACACTCGAAATAATGGTAAGGATTGTTTTACACAGGTAAAATATATGAAAGTTTTCTATTTTTTTAAATGTAACATTGTCGTAATTATTCGTTGAGTATATCAGAAAAGATGGTCATGAAATATGTTATATTGATTATTTTTACAGAAATCTGTAATTTATGGTAATGTCAAATGAAATTAATTAAAAATTCTTTTTTTAATTAATATTTTTTATAAATTATATCTCATGTGTTATTCTGAAGTATGAGCTATATTGCTGTACAGTTTCATTAGAAACCATTCGCTAGTTTTAGCGTGAAAGTGTAACAAACAAACAAACAAACATGCTTACTTTCACATTTATAATATATAGACATAGAGATAGAGATGCAGATCTATAATCTTATGAAATATAGAGGCAGTAATTAAACCAAAACACATCGAAATAAGAAAAAAAAATTGGTTTATGTAAATACGTGTGGGTAACGGATAAATGAAAACAAAAAAACCCAAATTTTAACAGACCGAGAGGTGTAGTGGTAGGAAATATGTTAATTTCGGGAAAAATTATTAATTTTTAATTATCAAAATTTATAAAATTGAAAAAAAAATCTATTAACGTGAATTGGTTTTGATCTGACGACCTCTCACAGGAGGAGCAGGCACCATAACCACAAAACCACTCCTTCATTGAGAATACTTAATATTTCAAGATAATGGATTATAAAAAAATATCGGTAGGTTGGTGGTCTAATTAGTCTCTTTTCGGTTGTCTGCCCCTCTGTCCGTCTGTCTGCCAACACGATAACTCAAAAACGAAATGAGATATCAAGCTGAAATGTTTATAGCGTGTTCAGGACTTAAAAAGTGAGGTCGAGTTCGTAAATGAGCACGAAAGGTCAACTGGGTCTTGGGTCCGTAGGACCCATCTTGTAAACCGTTGCGTTAGAGAAAAAATAAAGTTTAAATGTAAGAATTGTTCCTTATAAAAAAATAAACAAATGTTCCTTATAAAAAAATAATCAACATTTTTTCGAAAACATCACTGTTTACGCATAATGGTGCAAATTAGGTTTAAAAATTGTATAGTATGTATTACAAGAGAATATCAGTAATGTATGTGAGACATGTAGGTATGGCTGGTAATCAACACTATATATGTTATTATATGGTCTATACATGGTATTTCAACAATTAACTCAGTCAATTGTTTGTTTTCACTTGATTATTTATTAACTTTTGTCCAGTTCCTCGAACCCTTTAATGATTTGAATAAAATACAGAACCTTTTAATGATTTGAATAAAATACAATTATTATACAGGTTTAAACTAGCTGTTTACTTATATAGATAGCACAACCACCTCATATTTCCAATGAAATTTAATTATGAATATGCATTTGATATCTATTAATAACAAGCTTTTCGTGGAATGTTCTCGTAGTATCATTATAAAGTTCCAATAAAATGGAATAGCTGAATACACCCATGTCAGGTATGATAGAAATTTAATAAACCTATTCCTGCATTTTGTTTGATTATACTCGCGTAAAGAAGAATTATAAGAAAATTGAGATATAGATTTTGTTTTTAAAAAAGATTATAGGTAGAGAATTTATAGTTTTTTATGAAAAATAAGCGTTTTTTCATCCCAAAATCAACAGAGTCAATTTAAAAATCAAGTGAAAACGAACAATTGAATGAGTTAATTGTTGAAATACAATATATAGACAGTGTTGATTACTCTACCACATTACACATACATACATGTCATACATAACATAACTGATATTCCCATATAATACATACTACACAATTTGCGTCTTATTTGCGTCCACACGAGTAAACAGTGATGTTCAAAACAAAAAGGATTTTGATAATATATTCGTAAAATTTTGGTAAATGGCAAAATTTTTTTAAATAGAGGTTTTTTACGGTTTTCTTGAGATGTTGAGGTTATTTTGCTATGTTCAGGGTTCTATACCAGAAAAGTTCGATGCCAAAATAGCCAATTCGATCAAAAGAAGAGATATTCAAGAAAACGTAACCAAAGAAAACAATGTAGATATGAAAACAACGTGCAGATAATAGTGAGGATCGTTCCGTTTTTACAGGGGAAGAAACCTATTAAAAAACAATTAGCATTTTACGAACTGATTATCAAAAACCGATAGATTTACCCAACTACAAGTGAAATAATAACCACAATAAATTTAAAATGTAGAATTATTCGTATACATTGCATATTTAATGTATAAGAAGAATACTTTTATAGCAAAAATATTATCGAAATAACACGTAAACTGACTAATTACTATTTTTCGAATGAGTATATAAAACATTTGAAATAATTATAATTTACCCGGAAATATTCACACTAATGGATTACACTACCTAATATATAAGTCGTTTACAATCAAAAAGTATCCAAGGGCTATTCGAATATTTTCTAAAAATATTGAAAGCAAAGATATTTCGTATACAAACGCAAACGAAACACAAAATCAAACACAAGAAACAATCATTAAATATAATTTTTAAGTCTAAAGCAAATTAGTACTAGCACAAAACTTTAGAAATATACAAAATTGTTAATAATAATAATATCTACACGCTTGGCATTATTTGACGATCGAAAGTAATAGTAATAGCCCAGAAACACAATTCAAATATTAAATTATAAATTTATGGAGGTCCTAAAATAATTATTTGTTGATGTTATCATATTATGTTTCCATAAATTCTTACACCTGTCAATAAAATTTGTATTACAACAAATTAATTATGTTTCCTAAAATTGAACCTGAGGCATAACAACAGTAAATAGACTTGAAGACAACGATACTTAATTTCAAACCCATTTATTACTGAGAAAATATTGTAACCATTTATTACTGTTACTAATGGCGGGGCGTTAATCGAAATACGTAATTGAATGAAAACGAAAATATTGATCAGAGAGTTGGTCTTTGAGGAGAATTTAAGATTCTAATGGCTGTTCCCGAGGGACACATAGGTCAAAGGGCCCATTGTGATACCACATTATTAGCTCCGCAATTATTTTGAGAGGTTGAGATTATCTCCTTCATGCATATACCATGAACTACACCACCCCATCAAAACAATTACTTCGAGCCCTTATGGAAGGGCGGAAAAAGATTTTTCTCACCTCCGTGCGAAAAGTGTCAACTTTCTTTCTACTATGCAAAACGAAGTTGCCGCTTTCCGCCTCCGTCCCGGAGAAAAATAGTAAACACGCCACGCGGAGAAAAATAGTAAACATACTTTCGGCTTCGGTAAGCAAATTATTTTCATCTATTGCTAACATTTTCTTTCGCTCAATACTAACCTGGGAGGAGGGAACTTCTTCTATTTTTTTATAATTCTGGAAAATTGCATGTTTTTTTTTTCTGAAAATTTTTAATTAGGCTGCATTTAGTATTGAATAATGACGTTTTTAAAAACAAGTGACATTGACCAAATTTAAAAAACCCTCTACAAATTTTCCAGCTACGGAACCCTACACTGGCATTTCAAACATATCTAAGAGCACTCTCCATTAAATTGCCTTATTCCTTAATGCCTTTTCCAAACTTTGCTGATTTGGAAGATCATCGCCAATTTTTAGTGATTTCGGATACGGAATAATAAATTAGCATTTGAAATAACTAAGAACACTCTCCATTAAATAATCTTTCAAACAAAACAAAAAAACTAAAAACAGTTCATCCGTTTAGGCGCTTCGATACCACAGACTTATAACTTATAACCTGCTTTTCTTTAATTCGGGGGTTAAAAAGATAATTGGCAAACAGAAAAGTGTAATGATTTGATATTTTATAATACAGTGTGTTTGCTATCCGACTCGGTAAAAATAGAGGATATTGTAGGACGGTGAACATTACGTTTTGTAAAAACTCGACTTCCTTCTCTTTTTTATTTGTTATTTTATTTATTTTTTTGTAGAATAACAAAATTAAGCCATTTGTGAAAAACGATCTGTGATTATAGATTTTAGAGATTGAAATTTTGTTTCAGTGTCTCCAAGTCTATAATATCGATATAGAAACATTATTATTGTGTTACTTGAACACAAAATATTATTGTGTGTTTGAACACAAAATAATAACCGAACGTTGTTATTATTTGAAAATAAAAAGAACATATTTAATAAAATATAGAAATAAAAGAAAATATTATTTTCGGGAAACAAATACGTTCGAATACAAACAAAAAAGGGTATAATAATTGTTTGTATTCTTTGTTATTAGTATTTTATGTTTATTTTATCGGTTTGTTTGTTTGCACGATTACGTTATTAGAATTAGGGCCTTGAGTAAATTTTCTGATTTCTATTCTCTATTTAGACTCTCGATAATATAAATAATGTTTAAATAAATATATTTAGAAAAATATGTTGTCCAGGAGGTTTCCGAGGTCACTGAAACTAAATCTGGTGACTTAGCGACCTCGAAAACGTATTGAATAAAAATAATTTCTTGATATAGTTTTATAAATCGAGTTGCCAAAAATTGAATTTTTCGGTCACCAGTTTGAATTTTCACATTGTTATGGTTTATGGTCTCTTAGTGAGCGACCCTAAAAAAGCCCAGAATGATATTTTGATTCTCATTTATTTATTTCAGATATGTTTTGGGAACATATATGGGAAACATAAAAGTAATGAAATTCCCGAAAATAGAGTAGGGAATGATGTTAAACTAATTTAAGGAGCTTTTTTTAAATACAATTACGATAAAAATGAACCGTGGTAGATAAAAATCAGTTCATTATCAACAAAAATTAGTACCTGAAAATACATTCATTACCTGTATTACTATTAGAATGCTTTGTGTCCACATGAGAAAAATAGCTGAATATTATAGTATCGTGTAATTAACATGGTGTAAAAGTAAATGCCGTTAAGAAATATTATGATTTCGTTATTACAAAAGGTTAAGATTATTATTCTTGTTTGAAATGAAGAAATATAAGATTTATTTTTATTTTGTAAGTCTGAGATTTAAAAACAAAATAGATACTGAAGAACAATATTTCATCTTAATTTTATCTAAGCGTGGGTTAAACTCCCGAACCAAAAAAGGGGTGTTATAGTTTTGACCGCTTTGTGTGTCTCTCTCTGTCTGTGTGTCTGTCTGTGACATCGTAGCGCCTAAACGGATGAACCGATTTTGATTTTTTTGTTTCGTTTAAAAGCTAATTTAATGGGGAGTGTTCTCAGTTATGTTTTAATTGCGAGTTTTGGGTTCCGTATCTGGAACAACTACAAACTAGGCGATGATCCTCAAAATTCGTTCAGTTTGAAGAAGGCTCTAAAGAAGAAAAGGTAATTTATTGGAGTGTGTTCTTAGACACGTTTCAAGAGCGAGTTTAGGGTTAAGTACCTGAAAATTTTTCGGGAGTTTTTAAATTTTGTAAATTTCACTTAATTTACGTAAAAGTCATTATATAATTTTCATGTCAAAAAATTGTTTCTCAAGTAAATACAATACGAAAACTGAGTACCACGCCACTTCCTTGAACACGAATCGATAACTTAATGGGAGGTGCACAGCTGAGGCCAAGAAAATCCAAAATTTTAATTTCAGCTAAAGTGATGCATTTGAAACTAGTCAAAATATACATAAGAATTTTCAAACCGGATATATATTTCCGTTTAAAATTAAAACCAGCATTTTTCACGATAACAATACTTACCTTACTTTGTACAAGGAAGTAGCAAATAAAATGACACGTATCCCAAAACGTATTTCGTTATTAAATTTGACAAGGCCATCGCACATGACATGCGTAAAATGGAAACCACAGTGAATTGAAATTCGAATATTAATTACTAGTTAAAATTACAAAATAACAATATTCAATATCTAAATAACAATAATAATTATTATTTTAAACTCAAACTTTACACTCAAACCTCAAAAATTTATTGGATACAATTAAATAGTTAATAACATACAAATAATACACACAGGTATGATGCCTATATATCGTATCTTATGAGATTATACGAACTAAGTTATTATTATATAATATAGTGAAAGACAACTATAACGTTACCTGTTGATTATATGAACATAATGTTATACCGAACTAGATTCCACTCAATAGTTAAAGCCCTCAAAAGAAAGATTTCTAACCGATAATTTTTATTCAACTTCGAAACAACATTTATGTCCATTCAAAATTGAAAGTGCTTCATAAATCACATATAGGTTGGTTATTTAACCTCTATATTCTCAATAAATTTTGTATCTTTTATTGGTACTTTAAACGAGGTAATTAATTGATTGATTACCGATTTAATTAATTGGTTCAATTTGTGCCGCATTGAAAAAAGATAGTTAGTCACGGGAACTGTCAAGGGAAATGAAAACTTAAAACTTGGTTTTTTTAAATTTTTTTATTTGTAAATTGAAATTACTAACGTAGGTATAAAAAAGCTATTCTAAAAGTATACAAAAGAAACAACACACAGTGTTTTTAAGCGGCCACCCATCCTAGAACAAAGTGTGCTAAATGTGGCTTAATTTTAGTGATTGGGTGAAAATCGTTCTTTCAAATATGATATGTATGGATCAAAACGCGTGACGATGATGCGAGTTCCATGATTTTTGTTCACCTAAAAAAGTACTCAATGCGCCTAAAGAAGTTTTCACATCAAAAACTATCGTTTAATTGTTATTTTTCGAAATATATACGTGATTGAGTATTATCGGATTTGCTATATAAAAATATTTTGGAGGGATAATTTATGTGAGTGACTTCCCACATTATATAGTTCCGATCTATTTTTCGATCCAGATCTATATAATTTCCTCTAACTGTAAATTACGTGGGTATTAGCAATAATTTGTAATATATTGTATTAAATATTATATTACACAGATTTGATAATTTTAAACTTCACGATAGGTTATTACAACAGTAACAAACAATTACAATCATCATAACAAAATATTATTATATCAAACCAATATTGTGTATGTACAAACTTGTTGTACATACAAATCTGTAGATATTATTTAATTACTAGCTGTGAACTACCCGCCTTGCTGGGCAACATCCCCACTTGCACCCCTCCCTCCACATTTCCTTGCGTGGGATAACAGTTTTGTAATGTACACGTCATGCTCTTTTATTTGATACCCCACTTAGGTATATTTGTAAATATTCGATAATTCCTTCCCTCTTTCTCGCTTCACCTTTCTACCCTCCGAAGGTTAAAAGTAGAAAAAAACAATAGATCTTTGAAGCTGGTTGTATATCGTGTCAATATTTGAGCTTAATCGATGCACAACTTTTTTAGTTTTTGAAGCATATCCCTTTCAACCCCTATTTCAACCCCTTACTCTACTATAATATGGATGTATTATACATAAAAACCTTCCTCTTGAATCACTCTATCTATTAAAAAAAACCGCATCAAAATCCGTTGCGTAGTTTCAAAGATTTAAGCGTACATAGGGACATATGGACAGAAAAAGCGACTTTGTTTTATAATATGTAGTGATAAGAATTAACTACAAATATATATATATAGAGTAATAAGGTCTTTAAAACATATGTCGCCAGGCCTGGCTTTACATATTGGACCAAATGGGCCATGACAATAGCCGGCGAATTTTGGGATATACAAATTGATCGAAAGATCAAAATATATTTGCGTATATGTATGAATTTGATCTTAGACATGACGAAAAATGTTGAAGATGTTGTGAAATATTTTATACTTTTGAATTTGTACAAACTTGGGACTAAATTTAGTACCTTGATAAATATTCCATATATACAGGGTATAAAAAGAAAAATTTTTCACTGGCTGTGGAATTAAATATTCACAATCAATATGTTCATAACATGCTGGAAGTTCACCGAGACTTAAAACAATAAATACTTTACTATATATCTCGAAAACAATTCTTACTTTTTTTTTTCAAAAACATCGTATTGAAACATTAACTTATAACGAATTCCCATCTTTTTAAAAAAACACAAAAAGCGACTAATAAATTTGTAATTGTGTATTGAATATATATATACATTCAATGTTTTAGTATTGTATACTGTTGTCGCAAATAGTTCACGAAATAGTTTGACTATAACGAGTGTACTCCCTATTGACCGTGAATTACTTAGTCCCCAAGACCATTTCATAACCGCTCAATGCTAGGTTTTAGAAGCGCGGCTGCTGTGAGAGCGTAGGTTAATATTCTGCTGCCATGGTCACCACTAATAATTTATTAAATCACGAAAAAAATAATAATGGGGTTTAACCTCCGTTTCTCTGACATATACGCCTATAACAGAGGCCACCACATCATTATTTGTTAATCTTTATTTATTAAATTACATTAACTTTTACAATTACATTTATGATGTGTGTGGAATTGGTTACTTCGTTCTTATCCAAGCGACGACAATGTGATTAATTCTACCGCCCCCATTAATTATCATTTTTCACACTGCCGCTAACCGGATTCGAATCCGCAACCAAAGTCAAAGTAGATAAACGGTCAAAGACTATCGGCTTAGACAGCTTGGCTACTTTAAACGGTCAAAGACTACTCTTTTCGTGTTTTTCATCTACGGTCATTATGGAAACACTTTTTGTAATTCAAATATTTAAAGTTATGTTTATTTTATGATGTGTGTGGAATTGGTTACTTCGTTCTTATCCAAGCGACGACAATGTGATTAATTCTACCGCCCCCATTAATTATCATTTTTCACACTGCCGCTAACCGGATTCGAATCCACAACCAAAGTCAAAGTAGATAAACGGTCAAAGACTAACGGCTTAGACAGCTTGGCTACTTTAAACGGTCAAAGACTACTCTTTTCGTGTTTTTCATCTACGGTCATTATGGAAACACTCTTTATAATTCAAATATTTAAAGTTATGTTTATCAAAAGTTTTCAATAATATAAAATATAATTTTTTGATAAAACTATATTCAACAAAATTAAATTAAAATAAAACGTGAATATAGTAAATTAAACTGAAATTATAATATATTTTCTACTAAAATATAATTATTATTACTAGACAAACTGTAACATAGTTAGTTGTAAACACAAGAAACATAACTATGCTTTGCTATCATCCTATCATCCCTTCACCATTTTGCTACTTTAACAGAGGTAGGTAGTGTTTTTGTGTTGTTAATAATTATTATGATTTCCCAAGATGAACATACTTTAGGTAACTTTAATCCTTGATAGACTTAGAATGGTTTGTGTGGGATAAGTTTTGAATTATATTTACAGGTAACAGCCAACCAACAGCACATTCTCTTTGCAAGAGTAATAATATATATTATATATTATATATTGGATATATTACAATGATAAAGGATGATGTGTTTTAAGGAAGATATTCAGTTGCTTTAAATGATTCACTGAGTTGTGTTAATTTAGTTTTGTTTTAGATATGATGGTCGTCATCCTGGGTTTTAGTTTAATTTAAAGTTATTTATGTATATAGGGTTCGAAATTATTAAGAGTAGGCGAATTTAAAAAACCTTCGACAAATTTTTAGGGTTTGGAACCCTAAACTCGCTTTTGAAACATATATGAGAACGCTCTACATTAACTTCAATTCAATGTTTTTTAGTTTTTTTTGGGTACGGAACCGGTAACTCTCACTTGAAACACAACTAAGAAAACTCTCCACTAATTGATCTCTCTTGTGTTAAAATATGAAAATTCCTCAGTCGACTAATAGTGACAAATACCGTTTCTAGATATAAAGTAGAAAACAAGGATATTTTTGTGAATATTGCCAAAATGCCTAGGAAAAATTGCAATCTTTACTGCAGTGGCAGAGATAATGGTGTGACCACACCCCGTATACGGGAAAAAATTTTCTATTGTCACTGACTTTATTGCAAACACAATCACGTTACACAATGCCTCATGCCTGGCGCATTGTGTCCCAAATTTTTTCTTTGCTTATTTTATCTTGAAAAGGACTCTATAGGTGTATGAACAAATTGTTACCATTTTAACATAATATACGGTTTGAAGAAGAACATCTCTCAATTAAAATAAAAAATATTTATTGTTTTTCGAACTTAACACCGTAAGAGAACTTCTTGGACGATTCAATTTGGTTTTGATGAAGTAAAAATAGCCTGGTCATTTTCTTTATTACATTGTTTTATTTGTTGTCGGGGTTGCAAATCTTTTAACGCTGCGTCAACTTAAGTAAAATAATATCTATAATAACACTTACAATACTAGATATTATCTATTATTATCGTTAAAATTTCCTTGCAGCACTTTGTCATCTAATATGACAGGGGATGGTCCAGTACCAAAAGACCGTGAATTGACTTTTGATTTTTAGACGACCGCAACTCTCCACTTATTTACCATTATACGTATCAACTCCGGGAACATTTCGTTGTGATATTTACTTATACAAATTTTCAGTTAATCAATTATTCGGCTTACCTGAAACAAAAAAGAAATTCATTATATTTTCCATTTTATAACTTTATACTTTTAATACAAAAAGACAGATATAGTGAAGACTTCAATCAGATTTTCTATCTTTTCTTTAAATAATTATGGGAAAAATATAGGACAGTAAATTTAGTAAAAGAATCTTTTTATGAATCTCGAAGACCTGGAGTGTAAATGAATATTCAATATTTACAAAGTCTCTGTACATACACAAAGTTAGTTATAAAATACCATTTGTTCGTTGAAGTTAAGTTATTAAAATAATTATAGTATTTTATTTAAGCTTTATTATTATACTGGAATAATAATTCAATTAATTAATAAATAACAAAGGTTTATTATTATCAAAACTTTATACATATAGCACAAGTGCAGTTTTTAAAATATTTTTCGACTAATTTTCATTTTATTTTTTGAATTATTTTTGGAATAATCAAATTAGTATAAATTTCATAGTGAAATAAGAGAAATAGAATTAATTAATTTGCAAAAGGTTTTTTTATTGCAAATATTTAATTTATATTTGTCGTGTACTCAAAAATTTAGTTATTTAAAAAAAATTATATTGACTAAATTATTTTTCGAGGTACAGATGAATAAAACTGACCCATTTTAGATTTTTAGTAATTTAAGTAACATTCCGAAATATTCCGTTTTCGTATATAAGTACTGCTTCAGTGGCTGAGCTAGGTATTTTTAACGATCTCTAAAAACTATCTAAAATATCAAATAAATTTTGTTAAAAACATTTTTACATAAGCCTTTTTATAAATCGGTGGAAAACAATTTGTCTGTTGTTGTTTTTCCATTCGATTTCTACGGAATTTAGTATTACTCTCAAATTATTTTTTCAACGAATATGATTTTCTTATAAAAATAAATTTTGTTATCTATAGTTTTTCATCCCTTACTTTTACCTAAAGTGCATCCACCATACAGACTTAGATGCAAGTAGACAGATTTTTTTTCTTTTAATTTCCGTCGACTAAACAAGGTTTACAAAAAAAATTGTCATTTGAAAAAAATTTATAGTAATGTTATAAAAACAACTTTTCAATTTAAAAATTTTCCTCTATGTCTTTTAAATTAAAAGCAATAGTTGACTTTGAACTATCTTTCAAGTCAAGGTAAAATTTAAGGCATCTATGAGATACTTTGGTCACTTTTTGCAAAAACTTTTCGTTGAAGTATTTTTAAGCTGGGTTGCTTAAAATGCCACACGTGGTACACAAGCTTTTAATTTCATATGGAAATTTTAAACAACCCTACCGCCTGGCGGACAATTTATGGAGCAATCTATATCGTAAATATAACAACAGGCCAAACATTGATACAAGACTTGATGGAGAAGTGTTGGATCAAGTTTGGTAATAAAGACTGGTCTTACCACGTATTTATAATTTTAAATCGGGTCATTTATTTATAACTATACGAGAATCATTTTTCTTATTTTTAACGTGAGCTGTCAGATATTGGCTCAAGCCTCGTTTCCGGTCTTTACCTAAGTAAAAAAATTTAATTTCGCGTTTATTATCATGCATGGACCTGGATTTTAGGTAAGTTCAAGCAAGTTATAACATTTATCTGCATTAGCGATTTATGTTTAATGCGGATCTGCCTAAGAAGGGGTTTGATCCAGTAAATGTCATTGCTGAAAGTAAATTCTATTCCAATCAATTCAATTCAATTTTAATCATTCTTTTTTAAATAATACAAATATTGTACAGAACATGTCATAAAAAAGGATAGGCAAAATGAAAGAAAGAAGAGGTTGGGGGGAATCTTTCTCTACTCAAATAACCCTTCTCTATGCTATCAGAAGTGCACTAACTTGGACAAAGGCTGGTAAATTGATGTTGGTCAAATAAAGGAAAAGAGCTGTCTTAATTTATTAGCCGTTTCTAAAACTTAGGCAAGAGTTCACAAACTAAGGCTCGATTTATAAGCTTTAATCTAGGTTTACGCTAAGGCTGGAAAATCAAGGCTTGGAAAATAAATGCGAACCAAACCTAAATTCAATCGTCAGCATTAGCAAAAGCTGTATGGGAATTAACGTTTTATACAATGTTAAATATAAGTCTATAGAAGCTAAAAACAAATGAAATTCTTGAAATCAAAACTCATCAAAATAATATAAAGATAAATCACATTCATCCATCCATCTATCTATATAATTATCACCAAATGTTACCATTAACATTAAAATTTATAAATATTTATATATTATTCTTCCATATTTTAGTACCTACCAGCTACCTACGTACGTACGAACACAACGTACCAGATAACATGTTTTTGGTTTGTGTTATGTTTCTAAATGTTCTATATTCATTCATTCATCATTTCATTATCACTCACACAGGTTTTAAATTATATAAATATTGATGAATTTTACATAATAAATTTTAGAAATACAGACAGTATAGTGGAGAACTATAAACGTTTCGAGTAGTCGAGAGAATCGCTGTATCACATGTTGAAAAGGAATTACAATAACATGCGTTGAGAAACATGTTGAAAAATTAACCATATCCTTTTTGGCTTCAAATATTACAATAAATGAGCTTTTATAATTATCCAGTTACCTTGACGTCTGAAGGTACGGGGCAGTTTCCGTCAAATCCGGTAGATTTTTTCAGACTTGCTTATTATGTTGGTCTAATGAAAAATCAAGTTTGTGCCCTCCAGCGCCCAAAAAGTCAGAATGTTATTAAAGTAGACTAAATTTACTACAATAAGGACAACAATATAAGACAATTTACTACAACTTCGGCAATATTCTATCGTTTTGAATGAAATTTGTATTCTGATTCTTTGGTAATTTGTTTCAGGTTTACGAGGGGTTACGAAGAGTTATAGTCAAAATTCATTCTGAACGACAGAATATTGCAAAAAATTACAAATTTTGAGAAAATGATAAACTAAGAAAGGTTTTATCTCGAAAACTACTGGGTTTACAGAGAGAGAGTTGTGATTTCATAATGAAGCAAGTGTGAGTTGTTTCCGTACCCGAAACAACTAAAAAATAGGCTTCAAGGCAAAAGGTAATTTAATGGAGAGTGTTCTTAGATATGTTTCAAGTGCAAGTTTGGGTTCCGTTGCCGAAAATTTGTTGGGGGATTTTTAAATTTTGTAAATTTCACTTGTTCCGTAATAATCGAGAAGTTATAACAAGTTTTATCAAATGAAATTTTCGAAATTGTTTTATATTTTAGACTTAATCGTGAGAGTTCCTGAAATACGAGATGACATTAAACGCAGAAAAAGGTAATGCAGGACATTTGTAATAATCGAAAATGATGGCGAACATCGTAGAGTCGAATAAGCACTGAAATACTGTCGTAGTCGAGTATCATGGATGGTATGGTAGATCGGCCGTCAGCTGGTAGGTATGCATTCATCTATCCATCTATCCATTGTAGGAGTTGGTGTTTGAAATGAATTAAATGTATGTGTATTTGTTTGTGTAAATGAAAATTTTACCAACCAATGAACATACCATTTATCTATCTATATATATTGTATCTATGTGTCTGTCTGTCTATCCGTCCATCTGTCGTTGGTAGAACGACGGTATAGTGCGTTTGTTATATATAATTTTATCAGTTTCGAAATATGATAAACATGGATTATTAAATTTAAGAGTTTATAATAATTTAGACTAAACGATGTAAGTATATATATGTAAGGCTCTGCAAGTCCATATTTTTCGCTTTTCTGCTACTCTGTATATTTCTTCTGACATTCCAATCCAAGCTTTCAAATTATTTATTAATCTAATTTTTTTTACAACACTTTTTTTGCTGGAAACCGACAAATCAGTCCTTAAATGCCAAACTAAGCTCTACAGGATCACTTAATTAGTAGAAAATATCTAATTTAAAGGCAAAAGGAAGATAGTTCAAAAAATATTATTGATTCCAATTTAGGAAGGAACAAATTATGGAAGTTTTATAGTATTGGTCACCGATAGTTTTTTAATTAACCATATAAATCAATTTATAGTTACCACATCAAGATAATTTTTAAATGTTTGTCCCATTTTCAATACTGATCACGAAAAGCCAAAATATAAGCCTGCGTAAATGAGGCCTTTTTCAATGGAAACAAAAGAGATATATAGCTCATTTACGAACTCGATCCCAGTTTATACGATATAAAAATTTCAGCTTGAAATCTTTTTTCGTTTTTTGACAGACAGGCAAACAGACAACCGAAAATAGACTAATAGGTGATTGTATGAACACTTATATCAAGATTTTGTTCGTTGCATCAATATTTTTAATCGTTACAAACTTGGGACTAAGCTTAGTATACCTTGGTATACTTCATATATACATGGTACAAAAATGACAACTGCAGAAAATGCGCTTAGGAAAAAAGAGAAATTAAGCATTAATTGTTTTCGGAAGTTTTAGAATACAGCAAAGATAGTAAACAAGAGTGGATTTCACCATCCACTTGTAACATTTTGCTGAAATATTAGCATACCACTAAACGAAGGAAATATGATCGTAGTAGTATAGAAGATAGAGGTAAATAAACGATGAGATGCGATGTGATAGTAGAAATATCTTGTTGAAAATATTATCTTTAAAAGTTTAGTTTAGTTGAAATGATAACAAGACTCTACACACACAATTTATTATAGATAAAAACAGGTTTAAATAATATTTATATCAACTTAATGATGGGTGGAAATAATTTTCAAAGACATATCTTAAGACGGTACATCCGTAAGTCCACTTTTCCGTATATGTAATAACATTTTCGCTAAATATTAAAAATAATAGTCCCTTTGTTAATAAATTGCTAAGCTAGAAAATTTTTGCTTGTTATCAAAGTGCTATTAAAGTCTAAAAGTGATTTACTTTACATAACCTTTTAATCAGATTCACTAACTCAAAACCTTTTATACCTACAGATTTTTTTCAAAAACAACATATACATTAATTTATGACTAATTTTAATAAAAAGTGATTGTCCGATTTATTAAAAAACAAATATTTAATTAAATAAAAAACCCGACTGCTTTTAATGAAATCTGAAAAGAAAGAAACAAGTCCAGTAGTTTACACAGCGACTTAAAATAGTCATTTCCCATTATTAAAAAGATTTGAGTCGGTCTAGATTTTAACTGCCCCGATTGTTAACGTCGCTACGTAAACTACTGGACTTACTTCATAATTTTTAGATTTTATTAAACGCAGTCAGGTTTTTAATTTTTTTAATTACATATTTTATTTTAGGTTTTTTAATGTCCCAGAACTAAAAAAACTCTCTACGTATACTATATTAAAATTTTTTATCCAATTTATCTTTCCTAATTCAATTTTAACATATAATTTATATATATTTTTGAATTCCCCTCTTAATTTCCTTTATTTTGATATGCTACTCGATAGGTTTTGTTAAAATTTTTTAATCAACGTATTACTATTTCGCTCCAAAATCCGCCATTTGTTTTTCCAGCACCTATCTAAGAACACTTGGGTTTTTGAGATAAATATAATGATACCTTAAATGTTGAAATTGATTGAGCAGTTTGGAAGATACGAGATAATAAAAAATTTTACAAACTGAGTTACTATGATAAAAGCTTTTTTTTCGAAACGATAGGATACTGAGATTAAAGATGATTGAAGTTGGATAATTTTGTATGTTTTAAGGATGTTTTCAAAGGATATTTTAACATAAATAAAGAAGTTCCCTAAGAAGTATCAGTCACCATTCGCAGTCTTTTGGCAAACCTACAAAAGTAACGTAACTATTTTGATTCGCATAAAAGATTCATTGGTTTTATCTTTTATTTTTTTTATTTACCAATTTAAAACCCATTGAAATAGAAAATAACATAAGATTAAAAGGATTCTAGTTGATATTTCAAGTTGGAGAAAAACTGTATGTAGGTGTTCGTTATTATCGGTTATGAATGCTTTGAGAATTGTAGAGTATCAGGAAAATAAATAAAATATCCACTTCTAAAAATCTATAATAGGGTAAAAAAGAAATCAACAAAACAGAAAAATTCATAATTAATTTCTAAATAAATTGAATAATAAATTTCATTCTTTATTATTAAATAAAAAATAAATAAACGAAAGCTTTTTCTCATCATTGAAGCACATACTTTTTACAATCAGTCAAAGAGTATTCATTAAAATTAATATTTAAAAAAAATTCAAATTGTGTTTGTAATTTGAAAAAAATATCTATATATAAATTATTCCTTTTATTCCCTATTTTCTCCCACTTTATATATCAAATCATTCTCATTATGTTCGAAAAAGTTTTTACATATTTAAATTTAGATCAATATGTATGTATTTATACAAGTTGCAACGTAAAATATGTAAGCGAACGTTTAAGCGAAAATTAAGTCAAATACATAAATAAAAATACATTATTTTAAAGAGGAAAAATTTTATTAGTATTCGTAATTGCATGCTCGAAAAAAAGTAATTGTACGCTATTATATCCCTATATATTATAAATGTAAAAGTAAGGATGATTTGAATGAAATTGTACAACAATATAGCTCATGCATCAGAATAACACATGAGCTATAATTTATATAGATATATTTAAGAAAAAAAAATTAAAAAATTAAATATAATCTGCTCCATCTATGATCATCATTTTGAACCATAAATTAAAGATTTATATAAAAGTTTAAAAAAGTCAATGCCAAACCATTCATTGCCATCTTTTCTGATATATACAATTAATTATGACTATCACACTTTAAAAAATTGAAAACTGCTTAGAAGATGGCTATGTAAAGTCAAGAGAAATGGAGGCAATAAAGCGGTGGTTTTTTACTTATAGCTAACTAGTCCTTAATAAATTTCATTTTCTTGTACAAATTTCGGCAAAAAAGTTTAATTTTCTTTTCGACAACGTGATTGTTAATTAAACTATAAATCAAACATCATTTCAATAATAAAAAAAAGATTCCCAAAAATAAAGTTCACATTTCCCGTAACACACGGTAGCACGGATATCGCACACACAATTGATTTGTGAAGAATGCTACGTAAAATGAAAATATGAAAATCATTTTAAATTTCTAGGAAAAATTCATTAAAAATCTAAACCTTTTTGTAATTTAAAATTAAATTTAATAAGAATTTGATGTTTTTGATTAATTTTATGGTGAATGCTTTTTTAAACGATTCTTTTTTATCTATTTTTATACATAGTTTTCAAGTTCCGAAACGACTCAATAACTTTTTTTAATGGGCATTTTCGTAAAACATTTTGACATTAAACTGACTTTGAAACATTTGCCTCTATATTTTTGCGGTATCATATAAGCTTGCCTTTATATTTTTGCGGTATCATAAATGAAATTTTATGTTCTTTCTTGGTACTAAATTAACAAAGCATTTTCATAGCGTCAAAAATTCGTTGAGCAGTTTTTAACGTAAATAACTACTTTGAGTATCACTTAACCCATTTTGATGGATTTCAGTGTGGCATGTAAACGTAGAACTAAAAAACGATTTTATTTGATGGGTTTCAGTGTGGCATGTATATGTATAACTAAAAAACGGTTTGCTGGGAAACAGAAATTTCTGTTTAAATTTAAAATATCATATTTTTAGAAGTCGAATTTTGCAGAATCTATGTAGGTAGGTATTTGGTTGTCAAGTCCCTTACAGGAATATACGACCAAATAGATTTTTTGAATTGTAATATTTGCAGCAGGTGTTCTGAACCATTCCTTTTATAGGAACTCAGGTGGTTTAAAACCATTATTAGGAAATATTTCTTAAATTTAACAGTTATTCTAGTACACCCTGAAATGTATTCATTTTTCTTTTTTATACATAATCTATTTAAAAAAGTTTTCAATTATACATAATTCATAAGTTTATCGTTACTCCTCCCATGTCGACAATGTCAGCAACATTACAGTTTAATTCGAATCCATCTATACTTACATACATCTATTTATTTATTCACTTGTTCGTATATTATTAATAATCATTCATTTCAATTTATAATTTAAAATCGATGTCATTCGATGTATAAGCAAATGAGAATCATTTTTCTTATTCTTATCACATCTAGATAGCTATTATTAATGTTGCGCTTCATTTAAAAAATTTACAAAAAAAATAAAGTTTTCTTCTAAAACATATCTTTCTTCTAAAATATATTTTTCTTTTTTTTTTTAATGGGAATATTTTTCATTTATTTCATTTTTATACCAGGCAGATATGTAATGTTTCATGGTATATTCAGTAGTCCCAAGTTTGTAACGCTTAAAAATATTGATGCTACGAGCAAAATTTGGGTATAGTTGTTCATAAAATCATCTTATTAATATATTTCCGGTTTTCTGTCTGTTTGTCCGTATGTCTATATAAAGTGTATATATTAAATTAATATTAATTAAATTATATATTAAATTAATATATAAAGCTAAAATTTTTACAGCGTGTACAGGACGTAAAAAGTGAGGCCAAGTTCATAAATGAGTAACATAAGTCAGTCAGTTTAAAAAATGTTGCGGTCGTCGGTATGTCGGCATGTCGGTATGTCTGTTACCAAGCTAGAGCCTTCAATTTTCAACCAATTTTTCTCAAACTCGGTACATAGGTTTAGTTTGGTCATAATTCTAGATGACTTTTTCATTTTTTTCCTAGGCCCTTTGTTCAAGGGTACTTCCATCTAGGCCAAAACAAGATTTTTTGAGTTTTCTTAAAAGCGGCTCTAACGATTTCGATTAAACTTGGTACAAGGCTCTAGCTCTCTTAAGGTGTTTCTGGGATAGGTATAAGCCACATATCCGGGAAAATTTGAGAAGGCCCACAACCTAGGGAAAACCTTTCCAAATACAGGAAAATGTTATTTTTTAGGGAGAGGCTGAGGGGACGATAGTGAAATTTCGTATCAGGGTTTATATCAACAAAGTCCTCGGTTTGTTATAACTCCACTCTGGGGTCCCTCCCCCTGGAACCGTGGAGCTGGAGGGGATGAAATTGTCAAAAGTGGTCAAATCAACCATTTAAATAATTCTTAAAATTGGCTGCTTTCAATAAAAAATATTACAAGAATAATATATCAATTTTATAATATAATAATGTCTTGTCCGATGTTTCGGACCGTTTATTTAATATATTTTCGAAATGTACCTATACTCCTACAAAATATCGTAATATTTAATTCACAAGCATTATATATGTCTTATACAGACACCCACAAAGGATTTTCTAACTATAATAAACGAATTATTTTCGGAATAAAGTTAATTGTTAGTTGAAGTATCATTCTCTCATTTTGATTATTATTATAATATTTTCAAGTTGTACATACTCGAAAAGAACAGAATACGAGAAATAAAATTTTTTATGATAACAAATCTCTTTTTGGATGTAATAAATTTGGTTTAATTATAATCCTATTTTATTTGTTAAGACCTTTTTCCATGAAAACACTTGTATTTTAATATTCTTTTCATGCTAATTATGTACCATAATTTATAGATAAAACAACTTGTGAATGAGAATTATTGTTTTGAA
Organism: Chrysoperla carnea; assembly: GCF_905475395.1. Taxonomy (NCBI): domain Eukaryota; kingdom Metazoa; phylum Arthropoda; class Insecta; order Neuroptera; family Chrysopidae; genus Chrysoperla; species Chrysoperla carnea. The sequence goes on from NC_058339.1 coordinate 53,869,683, forward strand.
CTAATTACAAATAATCCTTGCATCAATACAATTTTTAGATATTTTTTTAAATCTATACAGTATGCCCCGAAAATCCTAATTAGATTCCTAGTCTAGATCTTGATTAATCCTTGAAATGTATCCCAAATCGAAAAAATAAAAAAACACGAACTAAGAGGTTGACAAATTTAAGTTTTTTTACGGGAAAAAACTTTCTAATATAAAGCCATCTTTTATCAGTAAACGAAAACGATTGAAACTTTAACTGACTGTCAAGATTAACGTTCAATACAAGGTGCTTATGACATTCCCTTCTTGCATACGACCAATTTTTTACTTACACTCTGTGTCTCGGCGTACCTTAAAAGAAAGGTCTCACTACAACAATGTATTTTGCGCTTTTTTAAAGAAATTGTGCAAAAGAGATTTTCAAGATTTTGTCTTTCATATTTTCGTTGCAAATTATCGAATTTTTTGCCATAAAAAAAACTATTTTTGGTTTCATATAAATTTTTTACTACGTTATACGTAGTAAATATTTCTAGAGAGTATTTACACAAATTAGAATATTTCATTCGAGAAAAGGAAAATTGTCTTGCTCGAACAATGTCTGTAAAAACATTTACGAAATTAAAAATAATTTGTTTCGAGCTAAAGCATTTTTAATGTATCTTTTTAATTAATTTAACAAAAAAAAATCTTTTTCTAAAAATAAAATTATCAACAATTATCACGTAAAACTTTCTGTGTAAATGTTTAATATTATTTTTATCTTTATAAATTTTTTTTTTTTAATACTTTTGTTTTTTAAAAATGTAACTTAATAGAAACATTTCTTTATCCTTGGGAAGATAATGTCGACATGTAATTAACACCTACGAGAAATAATTTGAAAAACAAACTTTTACCAAAACGAGAAAAGGAAGTTTTCTATGCATAACATAACACTGTAAAATAATATATTTTGTAACATTACTTATACTTAGTTTGAGAAATGAATGATGAACTGTTTTTTACCGTTATTATTAATAAGTTTTGTGAAATACGAAACAACATTACTGTACACCTTCATACAAATTTAAATAATATGTATGGAGTGAATATTTTACATAAGAAATATAAATCATGCTAAAACGTTCGATTAAAAACCTATTCCTATCTTCTAATTAGATTTTCGTATCTTAAATACGATATCATTCTAGTTATAGATAAACAAATGAAATTTACAATATTTAAAAAACATGAAACTTGAAAGGTATCTAAGAAAACTTCCAAATTACCTCTTTCCTCAGAGCCTTCTCCAAACTGAGCCAATTTTGAGCCTTTGACAGGCACACAGATAGACAGACAGATACACATAGCGGTCAAACTTATAGCACCAATTTTTTTGGTTCGGGGGTTAAATTAAATTCATTAGGGTTATTATATTTCAGCGACAAATCAATGATAGCTCGACCCTTAGAAACGTTAAAGGTATTCTGAAAAAAAAAATTAGATCTACAACTTTAAGACCCTTCCACTATTTTAAAGATCAAAACTATTCCAACTATTTTGTTTAACACATATTTCTACCACGAGCTTTTTTCCAAAAGGATATTTGATTGGTTTAAAATAATAAAATAAATATAAATAATAAAACAGTGTTTATGTTTCATTATATCATTTATTGTCTCAAAATAATACTGAATATAAATAACCTATCAAAACGGTGTATATGCAATATAGGTACACTGAGATTTAAGATACTATAAACATAATGTTTTGTATTTATAAGAGTGGTTCAAGGGATAGCTTAGACAAAGCCACCATTTTAGCTATACCCAGTCAATCGTGGACTTATGATCAGAGGCTGTCTATAGCCAAACCCAAAATTGAATAAAATTGGCTAAACTCTCACTTTTATGTTTGGTCTCAACGTCAGCTAATCCAAACCGTTTTGAAATAAATAGTTCACATAAACTTTAGATTTGTGGAAACAAATATCTTAATCGAAGAGTATATCCAATCTCTAAAAATTTCGAATCACTGACATTCCGGCCCTATGTAAAAATTTTACATATCTCGTTGCCATGTATTCTTCACTTTGATTTCCATGTATTCGTCACTCCTAGATCATTTGTCTTTGCTTGAATCCCAAAATAGAGAGCATATTTCTTTTCACTATATTTTTTTTTTTTACTTGGGCAGTAATTTATTGGGAGACGCAAGTCTCTGGGATACCGTTTCTTTCTAGACTGTTCTCTATGTTACGATTGACTTAATAGTACGATTTTTAGGAAGTTTTGGTCAAAATCTTAGAAGTTGATTGAAAATCGTCGTCTCTTTCCTTCTCCAATTTGCGGAAGGATCCAGAATGCATATCAATACGATAATGAAATAACTAAGCATCATGTGGTAGTAGAGGCGAGAAAAAGTTTTGAAAAATGTATTTTGTAATTTTAAAGCGTAATTATTCCCCTAAGTTTTTACAATAAAACTATATTTACTTTTAACAACCGAAACTCTTTTACGTCGGTTTGTAAAAAATAGTCTTTTGTTTGTAGCCAACCAATAATGAAATACAAAAGTGTCATTCCATTTATACAGGCCTCTAGTATTTAGAAAAACCACTATCAATTAAGCTAAAAGTTTGATGTATAATGATAGATAGGTTCTTTCTCTAATTATAAACAATTTTATAGCAGAATAATTATTTTTTCATGTGGAAAATTTATAATGAGGGTAGAGTTAAGTTTTATTGTTTAGTGTTTGAAGGATACATATAATTTTTGCGGTCAAATTTTGTGGGTTTTATTAAAATTGTGTCCTCTCACATTAAATTGTTATCGGTTCGCATCAAAATTTAAAATTCATATTTTTTTTACTTTCGCTCTCTTATTCATCGTCATCTTATTTATAATACATTTAGGGAATCGTTCTCGATTGGACTGATAATTAATTATTCTTCTGACAGATTTTTAATATTCTCACGCCGAAAATCGAAAACTTTTTATGATGTGTTTATATTACGAGGCGCTTGAAATTCATTTAAATGCACTTTTATAAAATTCATGTATGTGGGCTAGAGTGTATTCCCTAAAGATTTTTGTGCCTCTGATAGAATTTTGAATAAACGAAGGTTTTTTGTAAAGGATTATGGGTTCTCAAAACGAACGTGCTTAAAAAAGCAGTCAATAGTATATCGATATATCAAACAAACTATCAAATCCAAGCCTATGTCTGTATGAAAGTAGCAATCAGAAGAGAGAAAAGAAAAAAATGAGATAAATCAAAATTAATCAATTATTTTTATTTTTTTTCGGATAAAATGTTTATATAACGATTGTTATTGAATTTTTTTTTTAAATACAGATGTACATATCCAGTAAACAAGTTACTGGATTTAAGTAAACTCATTTATTAGGCTGTTGATGTTCTTTTAACAAGTAAATATTTTTTAAGCCAACAATCTCAATACTTAATTCAAGAAAATACGTATTTACTTAAAAATTTTGTTGAACCAAGAACATATTTACTTGTTACCATGTTATGGGTAAATTTTCTTGTAATTAAGACTTTTCTCACAGTGTGGAATGTATTCCTACCGCTAATTAAAAGATTTTCCGAAAATCTGGATATAAAACACACCACTATAAGGAGAATTGTTGTGGTAGAAAATTTTCCAGATTAATTAAAGTCTTTTTTAGAGACAATTTACTGGCAAACGTCCAGTCTAAAAGTAAGTTAAGATGTGATCAAATTTACAAGATAACACTCTATATATCCATAAATAAATACATTTAAAATAAAATAGGTACTTATTATCCAACATGGTAGCATGTTCAAATATATTGTACAGGAACAACAATCTTAATCTATGTTTCATTTTATTTTCTGTTGTTGTTATATGTGAAGAGTCCCAAAGGAATATAAAACGTATTATGTCTTTAATTAAATTCTATAAAACTTTGTGTCAAATAATGATTTGAATAAAAGTTTATTTAATTATTACATATTATAAATTTATTATTATGTGATTATTATATTTTGATTATTACTTTTTCATTTGTTTCAAATATTGAATTAAAAATATGAACAGGTTTGTTTGATAAGTTTGTTGAGCACCACTCATTTCCTCTCAGAGTGTATACTTTATTTCTTAGTTTAGGTACATGGGTCATGCCAAAAATAAAAACATATGAATTATTAATGAACATTTTTGCCATTATTTTCAAAACGTTATTATACATAAAACGTTTATATACGTTATTATACGTTAGTTAATTATACATTGAACTGTCATCAATTGACAGATCACGTACTTAAAGTAAGTCATCAACAGAGAGCGCCAAAAAACTGCGTTTAAATATCTCAAAATTACAATGTATTTTAAATATGTTTTTACACTTAAATACAGCATTTTTAAACAGTATTTATATTTTTTACTTTGTTATAGCGGTGTAAACAATGAATTAAAAATATTTAAAAAAAATACATTAATATTCCCTTATTCCCACAACAGTATCTCAAATTTGCCACCGTTTCGAAAAAACTATCAAATAATACGGTGGGCCTTAGATTTATAAAATTCACATTAAAGCATGTTATTATGATCTAGTAAAGAACACAAAGGTAATAAAATTAAAAGACTACTTTTTCATAATATGATAATACATATTTTGTACAATATTATATCCGTTTATGTTTGTTAGATAGTAACATACATACAACAACAATACGTTACTTTTTATTGTTTTGTTCAAATCTAACTCTAGCTACTAGCTATGTTGACATCAAATAGATGCAGGAAATTATACTGAAAACTTACCAAAGTAGTATACATTTTGTTTCTAAAATATAGTTTAAGATTTATATTCAAAGTGCACCAAAACTTCTTTTGAACAATATTTATAATGTAAGATGTATTATTACAATGTACCTTGAAGCATTCTGTAGTTTCTCGGCCAGCATTTTTATTGAAATGAGAGTATCTTAACATAATCCAGGCAAGCTAAAGACTGATTGTCAATGTGGTTTGAAAAACGTTAGTATTTCCAAACCAGCTATTATTTTGATTCTAAACAGTTGGAATATTCTCAGCCCCAAATTGTACAGCACATGGTTAAGCTAGATTCCTTACTTCAAGCGGTAGTAATTCCTAATATATTTCGGCGCATTTTAAGATATATGGAAATTTTTTATTTCTTCAGTTGTATTAAACATTCTTCTGTAAATAATTGTCTAGTTTTGACATAATCAACTTTTCGATTTCATTATTGCTCGTTTCTGTAAAGAGGTTAGTTACATACACCGAAATTCTTACTCTACTAAATACTAAAGTTATTTTCTTTCGAATACTAAAGTTATTTTCTAAAACTTCAACTGCAGCTAAATTATATACCTCCTGAGTTTGTGTTGCCTGCTCTTACTTTTTTTATACACACACATTAAGTATAAAAGAAACAGTTACATACATCAACATGAGAGCAAGTTGTAACATTTTTTAACAAACCTCAAGATTTCAAGCCCTGTTACTATACTTACCTCTGTTACATCAAATCCCTCGCTCCCATACCATATTCCAGTTTTTGCATAAGGTTAAATTTTGGGGAGGTAAAGTTTCGAATATACAAAGTAGTGTAAATTAAATCCAAGAAATAACAGATATATAAACTAAATACAATTATATTTTTCTTTTTTCTGAATTACCAAGTATAGTTGGTCTATGTTGCTGAACGCCAGTACAATAAATGCCTGTAAGACAAAATTGTAGGGTTTTCAATATTACAGTTACTTGAAATTCAATTCCAGCTCATATTTGAACTAAATATTTTCAGTGCTCACTAAACTTCTGTTCGAGTCTGAAATCATTTGGCTGATATTGTGTTACCATCTTTCTTGCTTTTTTAATATTGAGTCTGCACTTAGCGAGCCAGTGACATCGATTTTATAAAGATGTTTTTCTTTCTTGCATAAGCAATGGTAAAGGTTGATAGGCAAAAACCCACGATTCCTTGAGATCGCATTTCTCCAGACGCGGCTGTATATAAAAAATAAACTATCTTTCGATAAATATATGCAAAAAGGTAGTAGGTATAATAATCATATCTATCTATTCACTAGTATCTTATTTTAAACTGTAACATGTTATTAGTAATGCACACGAAATAATAACATAAACACATGAACACAAGAACATGAACATTAGAACAAATACATTTTATAGAGATATATGCTATTTGTTTCAAACGTTAATGTTTTGTTATGTTTCGTTTTATATGATTTCAAAATCGTCATATGATAATCAAATCATAATATGTTCGCAATAATCATGTTTGAAAGTGCAGTGTTGTCGAACATTTTTATTTATTATAAAAGTATCTGAAAAAAATATTGAAAAATGTTTTTCGCGAAGTTTGATGACGCCTTGAAAAATCTCCTGCTGACGTCGTTCCGTTATCTATAATTATAATGCTAATTTTGGATAATAATTTTTATACTCAAATATTTTTATTTGTGCTACGAAAAATAACTTATTCTCAATAGCAAAAAAGAAAGTTATCCTTTAAGTTTGTTTATTCTCAGCTAATAAAATGTCAAATTTTTAAAAACCTTTTTAAGTAATTTTTGCTTTATTTCTGACCAGGTTAGCATGTTTTTGTATTGTGGAAATTTGATGATTTTTTTCGGTAAATCGACAATCATTGATAATGTCCAGGTTATAACAAATTTAAACTCTTTAGAGATTGAAAGAGTCTACAGTTTCGCGATATCTATTTATCCCGCCTGTCGTGAATTCATTACGTAAATAGCGTCACTCTGATGTGAAAGAATGACACCCAAACTAGTTTTTAAGCACAGTGAAGAGGAACGAGCTTTTCCGAGATTTTATGCAATTGATAATTCTCGCCATAAATTACAGACAATTTCATCTTTTTCTTTTAAAATCGGCGCTCAGTTAATTTATTCTAATTTGATAGTGTTCGAAAAACAAATAGACAAAATAATTCGATTTTATTTGCTTTTTACTTGTAATTTATACGGATCATGGCTGCTATGTATTACATGATAAGCCAAATAAAAAAATGCCAAATTTACAAATAACTGAGAAACATATCATCATTTTTTATACAACAAAAAGAAAATAAATCCATTGCATATTTTCGCATTCTTTCCGATAAGTAAAAGGTAAAGAAAAAATTCAAATCATTACAAAATATTGGCTCTAAAATTAATCGGATAGTCTTTTCAAAAATCCTCTGATTCCGTCAGTGAATTAAAAACAATTGTTGATTTTTGAGTTCCAATTATGCAGACTCTATTTGATATAATATTTTATAGAACTTAATTAAGACAATCATTTTAAATTTCTTTATTCCGTTTCGTATCGTTCTTTTAATTTTTTTTTTCTAGTATCAAATATTTTTGAAAATCTTTTTTTTTATGAAGTCCTTGTTATAATCAAAGGTGGACATATATACTAGCAACACGTAAAAAACGTACTTCATGAGAAGAAGATTTATAACACCGAAAAACTTTATATCTACTTGATAAATAGTGTGAACGTGTGTGGTTTATGTGGCTACTTATTTCAGATTAATAATACTTTTATCAAAACCAAAATTAATCCGATTATATACCCAATACAATACTACTCAAATATTTATTCCTTTTTTCGGATTGTTATTTTCTTTGGATAAATAACAATAAAGAAAAGTAAATCATGTAAACATTCGAAAATAAGTTATTTTGATTACTCAAATATGTTCAGATTGATGTAGTGATTAGCTTTAGCTTTTAGGTTGCAAGCGAGAAAAAAATCTTTAGAGGATATTTCCTTTAGTTTTAACAATTTCTTAGAGTAAAGTAAACAAACTTAAGTACGATATTAATTTTATGTAGGTATGATTGTTTAATAGTATAAAATAGTTAATCAACTCTCAGAAAATGGCCAACGAACACCCTGCTTTATTGGATGTCGGGAAACAAGATTTTTTTTTATTATTTGGTGAACTTCCAGTAAGAATAACAAAAGATAATTATTTATCAATTTGAAAGTCACAATCAAAATTTGGCTCTTTGAAATAGAACACCACCCTATGAATAATTTCCATACATAAGAAGTTGTCCAACAGGATATAACGAGCACATATACAAAGTTTCAATGGTAATATAGTCAGTATATAGATTGCCAAAAGGGAGGATACAAATGTATTTTATATCGATTTTTTTTTTAAAAATTTGCATGATAACTTTAACTGAAATTTTAACCACGTATTCTTTGAGTAAAAGTCTACCTATAAAAAAATTTTGAGCTTTTAAATTAAACATTGTTGTCATGCTCACACATCCTTACATCTTTCCACTACTTTTTTAACCAAATATTCCGACTTATTTTTTCATAATAGGGGATCAACCTGATGGCAAGTTGGCCATGTTACCCATAAAATTGAAAAACTAAACTTTATCCGATAACAAAATTCGAAAGTGAAATTAATTGATTAAAAAACGAAGAAGTTATAAGCAATCAAAGATTTCATTCAAAGGTTGCTCTTTTCTTTTTAGTTTTTTTCTACAAAGTTTTTTATGTAATCTCTATGGCCATACCCAAGTATGACATCACTAGTGGGTATCTTCCTCTTTGCTTAAGCAAGAACTTTAAACGATCATATCTTGCATATTAGTAATTTTTTTTTTTAAACCAATTTGATTTTTGTATTCGTGGAATGAGAATTCATCTGAAGTGATAAAAGAAATTCCTAATATTTCTCGCCCATATGATTTTTGATAGTTCTTTTTTATAAGCCCCATTCAACGTATACATTGAGTGGCGCCGTCCTATAAACATATTAAAGCCCAACAGTTATTGAATAATATTCATATCAAAATATGAATTTAATATTATACACACATATAATATGTCCTCCCAATAATACTATACAATAGACCCGCCCGTGAAAATTATTCATATAATATTATATGTAATAAACATAATAATATCACATATATGGGGGAATAGAATAGGGAGTGCTCTGCGAGCTCGCTTGTCTGGGATGAAAGTAGGATTTACATATAAACAGGAATATGTATTTATATATAGTACAACAAATATTGTATATGAAATGACGTCTACAATACTGTGTAGTAGTTCGCTTAGCAGCAGCAAGCACAAATAAACAGCTAGCAAAAGTAACAAACATTTCTCTATGTGACATGACATTATAATCCAGTAATCTTTGTTACTATTATTGTGTAGACTGTATGTGTATACTCATATTATTTACTTCACTATTTACATGATTTACTGGGAGAGTCAGCTGAGTATGCCAGGAAACTAACATGGCTTTTAAAACCAGCCTGCTCAAGGATTGGGGGCTTTTCACTCAAAATACGTAAGTGATTCGATAAGAACTAAAATCTCAAAAGTACAAAACAGCAAGGCAGTAAAATTTAAATTCTTGTAAATTCAATTTTTGTAGATATTAAGACAACATGCTAGCAAAAAAACCAGGACCAGTGTTGTGTACACGAGGACAGTATTTAAAGCCAGTAAAACCGACTGAATGTAAAAAAAAAAGGCTTCGTAAACAAACTAAGATCTTAGCTTATGAAACTAAAATCATACTTTCTATCCTCATGTACATAACACTCAAATAAGAGACAGAAAAATAAACGAAGTCAATAAAATGACTTATTTGCTTACTGTGCTATCTTGGTTTATCTGGGGCAGAAGAAAAAGATTTTGTTTATAAATTTTCTTTAATTATGAATTTTTTTGCATATTTCAAATGTCTGCGAATGTCCATTTGTGGTTAAACATTATTTCGGACTTGGATATAACGATGAACATAAATACATTGCTCGAATAATGCGAAAATGAAATAAAATTTCTAAAGAAAGTATTTCAATTAACAGACGGTAAGTGGGTTTTTTTACTTTCAACAAAATAGGCCAATTCCAGAACAACGTTTACAATTTGTTTTTTACACAATATTTGTAATTTCATACGTATGGAGTACGTTCACCGAGGATAGGTGAAACGTGAGAAAACTTGGAAACCATCTTTCTCCGTGTTATTGCTGGTTTATAGACCCAATTACTCGCAGAAGTCGTCGAAAATTGAAATTTTGGTTGGAACAAGTCACTTCGTACATATAAACGAAATGAATGAATATGAACACAAATTATTTAAATTTATTTACTCAGTAACGATTTTAAATAAATAATAACAAGATTTTCAATAGAAACAAGTCCAAAGAAACTATTATAAATGTTTTTTATGTAACCCAGTCTCTGAAACACGCGGTAACAATAAAATAACATTATAATAATATGATGTTTAGATGTTACTGTTATTGTATGAAGTAAAATATAATAATAATATTTCAATAAATATGTTTTAATAGGGTAAAAGTCATTTTACAAGTTTCACATCATCGATGAGACTTCCTTTATGACTGAATCGAAAGACATTCTTATGACAACTTCGAAATTTTGAGTCAATATTAAGATAGTTTATTACGTATCCATGGATATTTGATATATCATCGCACTCTGAATTATTTGTGCAAAATTATTTAGATAGCATACCCATTTATCACACAGCAAATTATCGATAATTGAGTGTTTGCTATATTTTTTTGTGTTTGCATTTTTTTTTAAACGAAAAAAAGGTTTTACTTCAAAAGTTGAAATAATTATAACAATATTTTAAAAAAATTGAAAAAAAGTCCTCAATATATATGCGAAATTAACCGTTTTGATTTCTTGAATGAAAGTCGTAAGCACTGTTTTCTCGATGGAATAAACAAATTAATTTTTTATTCAACCACTGAAAAGCTGACATAATCATATACAAAAAGTAGATTTACAAGAAAAATAATTTTGTTTACTGTGAATAAAAATATTTTTGTACGCACTTTATATGAGCTTTCTCAAAACAATTTTTTGAGCAGTGACTCGGAATAGGTGTCCTATTAGAATAATACCTACCTTAGGCAATATTACGATCTTCCGAGAAATATTTTAACTTCTATAACTTAGAATCATTAAAATTTCATATTCAAAATGAAATATGAACAAGTACTCTATTATTATAAACGGTACATAATAATCTTTGGCCTTGAACTTTGAAACTATAAGAGAGAAATCTTATAGTTTATCTAGAAGACGTTTATGTAAGGGTTTTGAAAGGTTATTGATAAGGTTATTAACAAACTATTCAGTCGAATACTTTAAATATTCTGATGTTATTACAAAATTAATAGGAGTACTATGGAAAGAAAACTTTCTGTGTGAATTAATTTTTTTTTTTAAATATCCATTTTATTAGGCGTTTATAAAAAAAATAGGAGTTTTTTCCTGTGTATATTTCTACAACTTGGCAGCTGATAAAAAGTAAGACCGATTTAAATCCATTTAAAGCTTTCCTAAATTCATTGTGATATATTTATAGGCGTGCATAGAAGCTTTGTCAGACCACAAGCACATGTTGCAATTTTTCAAGTGAAATAACCCACAAGGAATCATGTTGAAAAAGATTCTACTGTATGAAAAAGTAAGTTAAAGCACCATGACTTTATTTTTGCGCGGTACAGGTCAGAACAGGTGAAAATGTGAATGTTACACCCCTTGCTGTCTTATCTCTGCACCATCGAATATGTACGGCGTTGATGGGTAGAAACTCTGTATAGGTATTAGAAGCAAATTACATAAATACCGTACAGAAATAAACACACAGGGTTTCGGAAATTGACGGGAGATTTGTTAACATTTATTTCTGAATGGCATTCATGTTATTCGCTTCGAATACTTATGTTTAGTTTGGATCCAGCAATGCCGTACATATTTGGTGGTGCGGAGGTGAGACATCGAGGCGTGTGACATTCATATTCTCGACTGTACCGCGTAGAGTTTTCAACATGATTCCTGGTGGGTTTTGTTACCCGAAAAACATCAGCATATGCTTGTGGTCTTTGTGTGATATACAAACCAGATTTTTTCTAATGAAAGTTTGGTTAAGCCAGAATGGCTTTGGCTGATTTTGATGAAAATCTCGTCTACTCTTTAAGAATATCAACTTAGGGATGTTATCATACAATGCATTATTTTTAATACTTGATGAAAAATTTAATTAATGTTTGGAGATACTTGAGGTTCCATTCATCATGATAAAATGTTTATTTATAGAACTTAACAGTATTAATTTAACATCTTTGCCTAAAAAACAAGAAATTTTTACCGAAGGCTTGAGTTTAGTTTCGAACCCAGATGGTTTTTTTTATTAAATATTCAATATTAAAATTTATTTATAAATGTAGTGAATTAGAAATAGCATTGAAAAGATCGAGCAAAAAATAGTGGAAAAATTTACCCAAAGAAATCATTGTTAAGCAATAATTGCAATTGAATTGTTAAGCGATAATTGCAATTATAAGACTTACATATATAATACAAGTTTATGGATAAAATAATAATTAGTTGAAAGATCAAAAATAAAGTCATCAACTCATTTTTATTCAATTTATTTAAGTTTTAATAAGCCATCAGACAAAAAATATTGTTTCAAATTCAATTGGGAATAATAAATGTTGTAAATCAGAAAAACAATATTAAAAGTAACATACAAGTAATCCTTACTTAAGTCCTTCTTTCATAAACATTTTTTATTTAGATAAATGATTTATGTTTTAAATGAAAATTTTATGTCATAATTTCATTAACGATATAAAGTACAAGAGGTTCTTAAAAAATTAAAAGGAGGAACATTAAAAATACAGTAAAATTAATTTCATTGCATGGAATTTTAAAAAAAAAATTAAATTATCAAAAATAAAATTAATAAAAGACCCGATTATTAGTAGAAATAAAAATTCAAATTTATTACAATGCCTAGATCAATTTTTGATATTATAAATTAGTATTTCATTTTTATTGTAGTCATCACCAGTAGTAATTACCTACTCGTAACTATTTTTCAAAAAGATATGTAATTCATCGCTAATTTGATTTCGCACAACATCGACGAGATACATATCTTTCAGAATATCAGTAGTCGAAATACATACTTTTAATACAAAAAATTTATCTAGGTATTGGGGTGAATTTATAGATAAACATAATGTAAGCATTTTAATAGAAAGAATCCAGAACATAAGTAATGATTGGAAGCCAAAACAATGTTTAAATATATTTATCTGCCAATATTATCGATCCTACTCAACAGTTAGAATATGAAAGACTTTATTTGAGTACCATTTGATTTGTAATATTGATACATACAATGCTAAAAGCATACACAAAGGGGTGCACCTTGTGAGAATAGACAGTATCTTATGTCCAAAGCCACGAGAATAAAAAAAAATACACCTTTAAAATATACGAATCCTTTGTATAACTTACACAATTAAAAAACTTAACAAATTTTCCTTCTTTACAATTATTTGTTTACATGATAAAAACTAATAAAAAAAAAAACATCGTCTTTCTTTTGTACATATATTTTCCATATAGTTTTAGATAGCTATAAAAAGTTAGCAATATTACAGCTATAAAAATTTTTATTTTATACTTAATTAAAAAGTTAAAAGAAAAGTTTTTGCAATGTTTATAATTACAACAAGGATTATTATAATCTCCATTACAACAACTCTTGTTAAATATATTTTAGAGGGTATAGAAAAGAGATACTACGATAGAAAGATTTACTAGGAACGTTCCAATTAGAGAACAACTACATGATTAGTTCAAACTTTTACCAGAACAGTTACATGGTACATGACGAGATAGTTAGTTTTATAATACATAACTAGATCATCATGTTACGGTTTTATGAATTTTTTTAAAAACATTGAAAAATGTAATGAAAAACAAGTAAGAAAACTGTTTTAAAAAAATATATAAAATGATACCGCTTTTTTTTTTAAATTAAATAATTAAAAACATGAAATGCTTTATAAAAAATGCATGTTTCAAAAGACGAATTAGATGTTATTAATTAACGTTTCTACATACATTATACAAAGGTTTTATGTTTTCCACTTATTTATTATTTTTTGTGTGTTTATGAATTCAAAATAGATAACAACTGCGACATAGTAAACTATTAAGATATCCTGTATATTAAAAAAAATATTTTTTGAAATTAAATTATTTTCTTTTTTCAATAAAAAAAAAAGCGGATAATCGTCAATTTAAAGCTTGCCTAAGTAATCAAAGATTATACCTTCGCCTGAATAAGAGAACGACCCAGTAACAACAATTTGCGTAGCGGAAAAATTTGTTAGGGTAAGCTTAAGATTAAGCCACATAAGATTTTCTAGAGGTGTATTTACCACCGGAAATAAAACTGATAAAATGGTAGAAGCGAAGTTCATGGTAATATTTCGTATACTATATATTTCAAATGCGCTTCCTTCATTTATTCAGTACATTTCGGACCATTCTCTCCTTAATTCTTATTGCTTACATGGAACTAAATCGTTCTCTATTTAAAGGTCGATCCAGGTAAATAAATCATTAAAAAATCTTTAATGAATATCAAAATTCTAAGAGTGTTTTGAATTTTCCTAGTTTTTTTTTTTCTTTTATGGATATAAAATATTTTCGTTTTTTAATTATGACTAATTTTAGTATTCAGGGGTTTAAAGAAAATACTGCTAGAAAAAATTTGTGTGAACCGAGTCGCATTTCATTTTAGAACAATCGCCGTAAACATGTTATAAATATTGAATAGTTTCTCAAAAAAAAAAAAAAAACTCCATGAAACCTCGATTTTTTTTATTAAAAAATAGAAAACCCCCTTAAGGTAGTTCCTCCGCGACCGTCCAGTCAAAAAGTTTTGGACTAATACTATCATTCAGTGCATTAACTGTGCTATGACTATTATACATATACCATATATTATTTAGACAAGACTGTAGTTCCTCACTACTGTTTCTAGTATACATATAAACACACACACTATGACATATGCCTTTAACATTAGTCTTCATATCTTTTCCACAAAAATCATCGCTAAAACGAGTTATTTATTTAAGTTTTTTATATATTTTCTAAATATAGTATTCTACATTATATTAGTTTTTCATAGAGATGGTGGACGTCATTCATTGGTAAATAAATATAATATTTGTAAATTTGTGTATTTTTATACACTTCTCCCATGTACACGTACAAATTGCGTCACTTTTAATTGCTAATATCTCATGTATGGCATGGTAAATCATCTTCTAATTTTAACAGCAAGTGTATTATGAATTAAATATTTTATATTCTGAGTTTTGAGAAATTCTTGGAATATCACTTTCGTGTAGGTACTACCTTAAAAAAATATTTTTTAGAGCACAAATTTTAATATTCAAAAATTTTATAATGAGAATTTTTATATTATAAATACATAAATACATATATTTGATGTAACCAGTAAAAACGAACCTTATATTTGTTATCTATCATCAAAATAATGATTTAAAATAACAATAATAAAACAACCCAAACAACAACCTTCTCTGCATGAACAATAACATACAACAACAACAAAAACAATATTATGAAAATCAGGAATACATTCATTATTATTAATTCCGCCCAAAGAAATTATTGTATTCACCACGAAAACTCAAATCACATTTTAGTAATTTATATTTTATTATTCGAGGTCTAGTGGTAACAAAAATGGAGGAAATTGAAATCGAATCGAAAATTTATTTTTCCATATATCTATTTTTTAGGTGCTTAGTAATATTTAACTTTGGGATATCTTTTTAGAACACTGCGCTAAATTGGGGGGGGGAGAGTAATTTTTTGTTAAAATTTATATTACAAAAAATATTCGACTGTCAATTATTCGACAGCCATCTGTTTCGATTCGAATTTAATATCACATAAAATTAACTTTACTGAGTCTGACATGAAAACCATCAATCAGATGGCATTCGAACCAACTCCAATGTTTTCGAAATTAGCCTAAATTTGGCTTAAATTCAAACTTTTATCCAAAAAAGAGAAAAAATATTTTTCGAATTATTTGGATTTTATTAAAAGGTCTTTTAGAGAATTCGTAAAATGTCGGAAAAGTTTAAATAATCGATTTAAACGAACATTATTTTTTTAAATTATTTTAACCCAAAAATTACAAAAGTCTAGTACATTTGAACGCTTGCGCTATGTGTTATATTCCACAACAACGCATTACATACAAAATATTCAACAACCCATTTTCTAAATTGCATGAAAGTAGTTTTAAGGTCTTGACCCTGAACATTCTTTGTTGTTTTAATCCACGGGTACAGGGTAGCCACTAGATACGGTAACTACGAGAGCGGAATATGCTTATATGTAGTATTGTAAAAATTAGAAATGTTTCAGGATAAGTATACTATAAATAACTTAATCAGAATGATTTGGAACCGTCTTCAAAAGGTAATATCCAATTTAACTTGTAATATTGTGAGTGAGTATTTCTTCCATTTATCCATCCTCCCAACTTCATATATAAATACATAACTTTAACCACAATATACAAGCAATTTAATAGGATTACGTATGTATTATGTACGTATGTATGTATGTATGTATGAACGCTAATGAAGACATTCAAAATAATAATATAAACACTATTAATATTGTTTATTTGTACAACAACTTATCAAAGGATGTTGTAGAACATAATATCATAATCATTATAATATACGTACTAGAAGAGATGGGACGAATGTTGGATTTTGTACATTAGCGAATGCGATGTTTATTTCCAATATTCGCGAATGCGAATGCGAATGTTAACTTTCAAATGAAGCGCTCACAAATGCTAATGTATTAACTTATTAATCCTTATATATTATTTCTTCAGCCAGCATTTTTTTTCTGTCCACAACTTACCCTCATTTTCAAGCTCATCATGTTGGCTTCTGACGAAAAATATACTCACTATATATGAATTTACAATAGTATTGCATGTGAAGTCAAGCAAATTATTTTTTGGGTAGTAAATAAATATACATAATCTATCAAACGAATGATAAAATCTATTCGAATCATACATAGATAGATAATGTTTCCGTTAATAATTTACACAATTGTAAATTTGCCTTTTAATTATGACAATATATTTTAATTGCCTAATATTATTTATGATAGATGATATGAATTATAATTAAATCAATTAATTTAAATATGCATGAAAAATAATATATAGTTTATTCTTTAATAAAAAACAACGATAAATTATGTACAAAACCGGCGAAACGAATTATATATTGTGAAATGAAGGTCGTCTTTATTGTGTGCTAGCAGTTATCCACTCTCTTCCCTGGGCACTTTCAACTTACAAACAAAGGATACCGTGTTATAGACTTATCTGTAGCATTTAGAGGTGAAATAATTTAAAAAAAATTTTAAAAACATTTTTTTAAATTCACGAATGTTGACTCCGCGGAATGAGTAACTAGGCTTAATTTCAAGTCAATCGGTGGTATAGTTTTGGAGATCCCATGATGAGTCAACAAATGTAACCTAAATCTTAAAATGCTTTATTACCGAGATACAGGTCGTTCAAATCAAACTAAGCCAATCAATTCAAACCAATTCCACAGTTGGATACAGCAACGTAAATTTTAAGTTTATTTTGCTGAAGAATTCCATTTTCTGCGCTTCTTCCTTAATATTTTCTCTAATCTAGGTAGGATCGCAATAAATAATTTTCTTAATTTCATCGTAAGTACCTTCATAATAAATTGTAAAATTGCATAATAATAATTGTGAAAAATTGTTCAACTTGTATATTGTTTAACCAATAGTTTCAGAAGTACCTACTTTGAATATACAGTTGAAATGTTAAATCCATGATAATTTATTTATTTACTCGATACAAAGTGTATTTAGTATCACTTTTCAACTTTGATGCTTCAAATCAATTTGTATTCTGTCTTTATCTATATTATAATTTAGATAGCAAGGGATTTTCCATTAAGATTGGCCGAACTTGTAACTTAAATTAAACAAGTTGTGAAGGAGATATCTTTAATTTAGTATAATAGAGTATTTCATGCCATTTTGTGTGATATAGAATATCATCCGAAAGAGGACAGTACCGTCGCTGGGAATATACATAAATTACAATAAAACATTTCAGAAAATTTCAATATTCTGGATCCGTTGTTCAACCTTGTAACATTGTATGACAATTTTCCAAATATTGACTATATCGCACTGCCCAGAAAAACTGTGGTCAGAATTTGGCTAGCAGTTTATATCACAATTAAATTATACTTAAAAAAAAACACTCAAAAACACGCTTTTTTGCACAAAAAATAATGATTTTAATTGTAATGTAAAATTCAAAGCGTGGGGTGCTCTGTACATAGCTGATTTGACATATATCGATCACCCCACGCTTTGAATTTTACATAAGAATTAAAATTAGTATCCACTTTTTAGTGTAATAAAACGTGATTTCTAATCTTTACTTTATTTTCTTATTTTTTAATCTTTGTTAAAAAATTTGTACCCTTTGCGTAGCAAGTAAAACAAAGAAAATTTAAGAATGTAGATGGGTTTGAACCTGCCGACCTTCCACATAAGGAGCAGGTACTATAACCACTACAGTATCTCCTCGTTGTGATTGTAATTAATATTAAGATTATCGATAAGATCAAATTATTAAATTAATATATAGTCATCGGACCTTGATACGCGTACAAATTTTCAAGTTAATCGAAAAATTAAAAGTAGACTTCTTAAGTAAGATTTTATAACATTCTTTGTTTGTTAAAAATGAAGTTCATATAAGCATGTAAAAAATAGTATGAAATTAACTTTCAAAGAAAAAATGATCTAATTGTGATGATGATCATAACTTGTTTAAGGTGAAAATTCGGACGCTTTTAATGGAAACCCTTTATATAAATATTTAAATGCTGTAAGTAATTCAACAGTAAATATCGTATCGCAACAGCAATTAAAATAATAAATTCATAGATTCAAATTGCAATTAGAATATGATATTGACTTTTAATTGTTATGTCTGTAACCCATCTAGCATTTTACTAAATCATAATTTTAATGAATATTTAGGAAATCGTATACAGGTGAAACAAAAGTACTTTACTAATTAAAAATTTTTTTTTTTAAATTTATAAAACTGATTTTTATAATTTTAAAAAAAGTTAATTATTTATTGAATACTACCTTGATACCCGCCCATGTCGCTGAACAGTTTGATTGTAAACTACTATGGTTTCTTAATGTCAATCGAAGTATTCAACGCCTTATGATTTCTAGTTGAAGAAAATTATAGTAGTCTATTTGAAGCCACTGGTTGCCGCAT
This sequence comes from Chrysoperla carnea, assembly GCF_905475395.1. NCBI lineage: Eukaryota > Metazoa > Arthropoda > Insecta > Neuroptera > Chrysopidae > Chrysoperla > Chrysoperla carnea. The sequence continues at coordinate 53,888,968 of NC_058339.1, forward strand.
GACTAAGTGTATAATATTTATTCAAAGTATAAATAATACCTAATTATTCATAAATTTAAATTAAAAAATTTGTGCTTCTTAAAACATTTATTCACTTCAAAGAAATCTATTTTCATAGACTAAACGACCATAACTCAATTTGTAAAGTAAACCTTCAGGTTGGTATCTCTTTTAAATAAAACGTATAAAGATAAAATATCAAGTAAATTAAATTAGTTTTTAGAGGAATGCAAAAATTTTCATCTTAAAAGCAACGAACATATTTTATGAATAAAATTATTAGACTTGGGTTATTTATGTAGTATGCGAGTTAGAATTATTGCGTCTCTTTATAGCTAGGGAGATGTTATACAAATTAAAACATGCGAGAGCCTTTCTGTCCAGGATAGATGCTTCTCAAAGATTCCAACATAGTAACCATATTTAAGAGCCAAAGGAGGTCAATTTTTAAAATTATCCGCTGAACCGCTTGATTACCTTAGTGATGTCCTAAATGTAAAGTGATCGTCTGCCAAGAAGTTAATTTTATTCCTAAGACTCTAAGAGTACGCCCTCGAGGACTCTCAAAGATTCCAAGATACCCAAAAAATTGACTTTTTATTCTTTATAACAATTTGATTTTGCCTCGGTTTAGGACTACCGAGAATTACTGCTTAATAACATCCGAAAAACTGTTACTAGAAAAGTTTAGTCGGTTTTATCAGCTCAAGTGAATTTTCTTAAATTAGGCATTAAACAAAAAGTTGAAAATGGTTTTGATTAGGTACCTTACAACGGCCAGGTATAAAATTTTAGACTTATCGACCAAAACTAGAAATGCTGACTACTCACAGCTTAATTATGGCTACCAAATTGATCAGTTTGACCTTGATCATGAATTTCGCCACTTAGCAGACGGGAGACACGGACAATTCATGTTTCCCATTTAATATGACATCTCTCTAGCTATTATATGAAAAAGAAAAACCCTTTCTATGAAACAGTATGATAAAACATACAGAAAATTATGTTCTATCTTTGTTTTGTTTACAGTTCACATAAAATAATTAATGGCATTAAAAGCTTACATGTATACCGTGGACTCCGATATAGAACCGGATCCCTTGGTATCTTTATCTTTTTTACACTTTTATAATAATGAATATACCCCTATTTACCGTCTTACTCGAAGGAATCTGGTTGTTGGAATACAAAAAGTAAAAGAGATAAATATTATTTAAACGTATATGGTGCAAAGTACTTTTTGGTTGGACAATGAATGTATAGATATGCATGTCTACATGGAATCTACCCAGGTTTTATACCTTGAAGTTTAGGCTTTTAGTATGGACAATGTTATGTTATACAATTTATAATGTAGCACATTTATGAAGAAAGCTTAGGATAGTCGAATTTTCTTCACGGATTTCAATAGAGAAGTTGCATGTTTTTTTATTTTATTTCTTTTTCGATAGTGTCTTTAAAATTTCTAAAAAAAATAAAATGTATTTTAAAAATTGATTTTTCATGTATATTTTACAATTGAAAATTCAAACATCAGTGACGTCAACACATCGCTTTCGTCACGCCATCGCACGGAGAAATGATAACCTACCAATTCACTACCAATAACAAGTTAATGCAACTTCTCTATTAATTGTTTAAAAACTCTGTATATCTGTTCAGGTTACGAAAAATCTTTTAAACAAAAGTTTTAAATGAAAGATTTTGTAAAGAATCCATTTTAGTCAAAATTTGGATATTTTGAAGAATGTCTCACCAAAGTTATTGTGATAAAACTTCAGAACCGATTTTGGAATATTGTGAGTTCCAATGTGGGTTATCATTCATTGCTTTAGTGCCTAAATGTAACATGCAAGGAAATGGCTAAAATGTACATAAAATTTTATGTAGAAAAAGCACTTATTGACAACTAGTTGACATAATTTTCTGTGTAAGAGGGCACTCATTGGGAATCGCTACGATAGCTTAATGTGAAGAAAACTAGGGAGCAACAACTGTTAAGATGCGGTAGTTAATAAGTCACGGTCGTTTGACTGTGGGAGAAGAATAATTACAAGTTAAACAAGTATGTAACTACTGAGGCTAGTCACATGTACATTCTTTGGCTTCACTATGGCATCCAGCTATGTTCCTGCCTGCCATTGTAATACACTGAAGTAATATTTTTCTCATTCCATCAATGAGAAAACAGTAAGTTAACAAAAATCTTTACAAACACAACGTTTTCAAATCGTTTAAACTTTATTTACAATTAATTTGCAAGATTCTATTTAATCTTACTCACTTAGTACTACGACACAACGTTTATTTTACCATCGTGTGTGAAAACTACAGAAAGTGTACAAACTTTTGTTATTTACAAAATCGTTGTGTGTGCAATGATCCAATGGTTTGCTGTCACTATGTTGGATTGCCTACGATATCCAGACTGCCTGACGCGTAGTCGCTGTAATAGTGTAGTGTAAACAAGCCAGCACAATCCTTTCTGTATATTTGAGTACTTTAACTTCATTTTGATCCTAAAATTTCCTATATATTCAAGCTTCCTATACAAGTATACATATGCACTCAAACAGCTATTGTTGTTGTGTAGTTATATGTATTCTAAATGTAGAATTAACTAAAATGATTAAATGTTTGGTAGAATAGGAGGATATTTGTATGTAGATATGCTCCTTCATTCGACATAGAATAACAAACACTCTTCTCTTAGACCGCCAGATTGTATTAGGTATGTTGCCTCATTTTCTTCCTTGTGTCCGGGAGAGAAGCGGAATTTTCACATTTTTCAAAGCGGTTTCCATATAGGATAACATGTCGAAGTATGCTAGTTTAAGGCTCCTTATCTTACTTCCTTGGGGATTCGTAGACCGTATATTTTTATTGTCCTCTTGATCCCCACTATCAATTGGCATAGCTATTCTAAGAAGCAGAAATTTACCATGCTACCTTCAGCTTCTAACAAGAACAATGGTTCAAAAAAACGTAACTTCAGAAAAATAATCTTTTTTTTCAGTCCTTTGCGAATTTCAATCCTTATGTCTTTCGTTTGATAATAATTATCAAGACTGAGCCGACAAAAAAAAAATTATTGCCCACGCGAAAACTTTGGGTAATTATTCCTTATTCAGCGCTCAGTCAAACTGATATACATTTTAACTCCATCTAAGGCAGAAGTGAGAAATTGAAACACTCTGACCTATCATCATCTTACGGTCCATGTACACATTTCATCTGGTGATGTCTGAGTATTTTATTATAATATGATGTTGTACCAACATAATTTATGTGACGATACATTATTTTAATTAAACACCTAAATAATTTTGGGTATGGTAGTCACACACAAATATATAAATAACAGAAAAAATATAACCAGTCATTTTATTTAATGAGCATTTATCCTTTTTGAGTTGGTAAATTAAAAAAAAAGTAGGAAGAAAATGACGATGTTGGTTTTTATATTTAAATGGCCCAAACGATGGCAGACAAATATCCCAGCATTTTGTAACGGTATAAATTTTATTTTAGTAATTTTTTTTTTCATGATTTCTTGAGAACTGCTTCTCATCCGACAACAATTTACTTTACTCCAGTCATAGGTGGCCCGTGGCCAGAATACCAGTGGTCAAGATACAAATTTTCTTATTCACTCTTTTATACATGCCATACATAAGATTAGCACGGAGTTTTTAATACATTCACAAGTAAAGAAGATGTGAATAAAACCGTACTAAATATGGCTTAGAAAAGTTAAAAATAGCCATATATGTATAGAATCTTTCAATGACCTGATGATTTGAATAAAATTTGAATAAAATTAAACAATTCAACGTAGATACCGGAATAAATTGTGCTTTATTTTATAGCTATGTTCACAACGTCTTCTGTACCGGTTTATTCAATATCATGTTTTTTCAATTAAAGCAATTTTATGACTTATAAAAGTTGAATGTTACTTTTTATGCCATTTGTAAATTATTCACTTCATATTGCTTTTTATAATAAATTCATACAAAATAGCCAAATGAAAATGAAATAACAATGAATTCCATTAAAAAAGCCAAACGAGGTCAATTTGTGATTACAGAAATTACACAAAACTTCAAATGGAGTCCTCTTAAAGGGTTTATCAAAATATTTTATTCAAAATAAAACTCCAATGTCTTTTATTCAAATATTGAAAAATATTACTTTTATTGAAAGATTCTATATAGATATGCAATAATTTAGCTTAATCAAAAATTTTTGAGATACGGAACACTAAACTCTCACTTTAAACATATATAAGAACACTCTCCACAAAATTATCTTTTTTCTTAAGCCTTTTCCGAACTGGGCCGATTTTGAAAATCATCGACAATTTTTTAGTTTTTTCGGATACGGAACCCTAAGTTTCCACTTGAAACATAGCTAAGAACACTCTCCATTAAATTACATTTCAAATGACACGCCTTTTTTTCAGTTCGGGAGTTAAGCATGTTTATTTTTTGAGATTTTCAAAATGTAAAATATTTAGATGTTTCCCTTACTTTAATGCGTTATAATATATAATACCTTTAGTTATAAAAATTATTTTATGATAACACCAAACTTAGCTTCATTAATATCTTTTGTTGTGTATTTTATGTTTCATTAATGTATTTTATTATGAGTCTTATGATTTAATAAAGTCTTATATTTCATTAATGTCTTTAAACAGGCTTATATCATAGAGATATTAAAGACGGCTTTGTTTTAAGGTAAAAGTGTTCAAATTCATATATCACAAAATTTTTTAAATCATAATCCTTTTCTTTCGTAGCTAGCATCTCTACTCTATATATTATAAATGCGAAAGTAAGGATGTTTGTTTATCAGTTTGTTTGTTACGCTTTCACGCTAAAACTAGCGAATGGTTTTTTAATAACCATTTTAAATTTTTACAGAAATCTGTAATTAATGGTTTAAAATGATGATTATAGATAGAATCTAATCATCATTTTGAACCATAAATGAAAGTATTCTGTAAAAATTTAAAATAGTAAATGTCAAACCATTCATGGCTAACTTTTCTGATATAGTCAATGAATTATGACTATTTTACATTTAACAAAATTGAAAACTGTGCACATTAAGAGAGGTGGAGGCTATAAAGCGGTGTTTTTTACTTTTAAGCCCAGTGGAACGGGCGGGTATCAGGCTAGTATAAAATAAAAACACAAATAATCGAAAGAATTTGTGATTAATTCTAAATGTATAAAATCATTAAATGTTGTACAAAAATGAAATTATGAAAAATTCAACATCAATACAAATAGATCATTCAATATGAAAGTAACCGTGCGTATAGTGCACGTATGTGTAGACGTACATGTTTGTACACATAAGTAGTGATTATGTTAAATTGAGTACACACTAATTTGGTTCTCATATTCGTTTATACTAAGCATATAACATATTTATCCAACATACACACATAATAGTAAACACAATACATATTTAAGCACTGTATCTGTATCTGTATATTCATCCCTAAACACATTGTCAAATTCTCATACATTTATGCTTGAATAATAACTAAAACCTTTTATATTTAGAATATAGAGTAGGTATATATACTCAAATACAGAATGAGATCCATCAACAAATTATGCACGCATGTTGTGGTCACGTCAGAATATTCGAACCAAAATATGTGTGCTAAAATATCTCTAGTCAAAAACGTACAAAAAATTATAGTCAACAAAACTTAAATTTAAAGGCAACACTTATGATACATATTATATGAAATTGTTTGAGGATATCACTATGTCAGTATCGGTGTGAACGCCATACTGTGAACTGCATTGAGGGAACAGTAACATAGGCACTAGGCGGACGAGTCAATGCAGTATGGGCGCCAGGCTCATATTGGCTGGCGATACTCACAATACTTCTAGTAGACCTAACCTAATGTAATATTACCTATCCTAACAAAGATACTCAGGTGTCTGTCTCTATCACCGTCATTGTAATAATAATAATGGGTTTTAACCTTCGTTTTTCAGATTTTTGAATCTTCATTTTAATATATAATTAACTTTATGATGAGGGTGGTGTCAATTATTTCATTCTTATGCAAGCGACGACACTGTGATCAATTTACCGCCCAATCATTATAATTACAATTGATTATACTGCCTCTGCCTGGCTTCGAACCCGAAACCTCCGAGTCAGTAGCCAACGAGTAAAGTCAATTGCGCTTTAACTCGCACGGCTACTGAGCCAGTTATCAGTATTGTAGTAAACGCCATGTAATTCCTACCGTGATACACGAGCTCAACATACCCAACGAGCTTAAGACCATGCAGTGGCTTTTATAAAAGCCTTTTCATGGAAGACTTCAGAGCGTTAAAACTTTAAGAAAAAAGAATACTTAACAGTCGGATTACAGGCCAGTGTTAACTCAATCAGCATATACAAAAAATCAATCTCACAAGAAACGATATTTGTAGAATTTGTCTTGAAGGGAAGGATACCGAAATACACATTCTGTGAAAATTCGAAAACCGTTGTCTCAAACGACACTTTGACTTGGGATGGGCTGATCTCCACTCAAGTGAAGTAAATGAAAACAGATCCTAGAAATATCTTAAAGTTTATTAAAGTTATATAGTCTTCTAAAATACTTTTGAAGTACAAAGGAGGGAAATAGATCAAATTTTCCATAGTCCCAATGATCGTCTAAGACTTATTCCTTACTCAAATCAAAACTAATCTAGCGCGTCAAATAATTAACTTTTTGTTTTATGGTAAATTGTTCGTCGAGTATATATTATTTCTTTTCATGGACATACCTATAGTCCTTTTTTTGCTCAAAATTATTCAGTTAATTATTGCACAGGCATAAATTTGATTAGATTGCAGATATATTTACAAAATTAATTAAAGTACGACTTCTTCTAATGCACATTCAAAAGTACATAAAACTCACATTTTTTTTATTGAAACTAGTTCGAAAACCCGGTTCCATCAAAATTGAATGGATAGTAGCTTTTCAAATGTACATAGAAAATATTCGAAATTGATACGTTATTGATCGCAGCTAGCATCAATGATCGCTAATTTTGAAAGGTTTATGTTTGATTAAAATTGAATGTACCTAATGAAGATTCTGTGGTTTTACAAGCTATAATGTTTAGAGGCCCGTCCTGTACAATCTTCTATGGTTCTACTATACGGTATGTAACAGGAAAGTGTTTTCGTTAAAATCCTCTTTAACAATAAATTAACATATTACAAACAAAACATTCATATACGTACGTATGTACGTAGTACGTAGAGTTCTATCAAAACTAAGTGGCACTGAACAAGAGAGAGTATAGATACGAGTGCACATACATATACATCATACACTCTCTCTTGCTCGGTGCCACTTTGTTTTGATTTAACTCTACATAGACATATAGCACTACTTAAACGTGATGATAACTAAAACTCTGATATATAATCTATTGTTAGGTACCTACATGCTTAAATTGTGGACTGGTCTAAAATATTAAAGCCTAGTTTATACTATTAGACTGTATATTGTGCATTACATTCTAGTTATTTCATTATTCTGATCAGTAAACTAAATATGATTGGTTATGGTCTTTATATAACATATATTTGTAATCTTTAAAGCTCTATTGAGAAGCTCAATTCAAATTTTATTTTAAATTTTAAGTAGTTTCAAAAGCTATTACTTTTTCGTTTTTGAATATGACGCTGAAAATGACTATTCATCGTCCATCGCTTATTGTCGAGAGGGGTGACAAAAGGAATCTTATAGTTTTCTAAGAAATTTGAAAGCTCACACGTTCAATCGGGAAAACAAAATGAAATTTATTAACTAAGAAAAACACATCTTACTTTTTTACTTGTTTACTTTAATTTTAAAAATTTTTCTGCGGTAATCCCAGAATCAATAAAGCGTCAGCACTACTATTATTGTATTATTATTGTACTCTCTAAAAACGAAACAGTGAATAGTCACTATTTTTACTATTTCAAACTTAAGAGAGTAAATTCTGCAGAAAAGATCGAAAGAAGGCTAAGAATTGTTAATAATTCATATGTGCTTTAAAATAAAGAAAACCGGGAGGAGTAGAAAAAATAGAAAACTCGACTGCGTTAAATAAATCTGAAAAGAAAGAAACAAATCTAGTAGTTTACGTAACAGTTTCTTAAGTCGCTACTACTGGACTTATTTCTTTCTTTTCAGGTTTATTAAACACCGTCTTATTATACTATATTAAAACTTTAAACAAATTTAATATTCCTGATTAAGTTTAAAGAAAAATGTTTAGAAATTCCCTCAACATACAGAACTTATAGACTTCCCTCAACATACAGAACTTAGACTAATTCACACGGACTATAATCGTAATTTATGGAAAGTAATGTTTGCCAACGTCCGACAGGACATGTTAATTTAGGAGGAATTAAATTTAATCATAGGAAATTATAAGGAGATTACAAAATCCGTTTTTTTTCGTTTTGGTTTTTCATACATCTATCTAAGAACACTTTTTGAAAAAAATATAACGATACCTGAAATTTTGAAATCTGTTGAGTCGTTTGGAAGATACGAGATAATAAAGAAATTTACAAATATAATTAGATACATGCATACAAGATACGCGTGAAAAACATAACTACTCCTTGACAGTCGGGTGAAAAATTAAGAGTGTGGTCAATAAACGTATTGGGTGGCTCACAGAAAAGAGAAATAGAGACCAAGAAATAAATAGGAAGCACTCGTTGCATACCAAATAAATTAGATATCATATAAACCTGCCATTATATTGTGTTGTCTTTATATATGTATACATTAAATAGAATATGCTTTTCTAAAATGTATAAATATAAACGGTACAAAACACACAAACAAACACATAATATATACGGACAACTGTAAGTACTTATGTTCATCAACAAACATAGAACACACAAAGACAACACAAAGTTGAGTAGCCATTCATTCATCTATCCAAACCTATCAAGGACTAGCTATTTAGAGTAGCTAGAATATCCATCCATATCGTTTAGTGAAAACCATTGACAAATTGTTTGTTGGTTGTGAAAATGAATAAATTCATAGAATATTTTAAACACCTGGTTTTGTTGTGTTGCTTTTATATTAAATGAGGATATACATATATTAATGTATATTTATATCTACTTTATTAAGCATAATAGAAGTGAATTACATATGTAGGTAGGCCAATTAAATTTAAATTTTTATACCATGTATATATGTTATATATATCAAGGTATACTAAGTTTAGCCCCAAGTTTGTAACGCTTAAAAATATTGATGCTAAGAACAAAACTTTGGTAAAGATGTTCGTAAAATCACCTTATTAGTCCATTTTCGGTTGTCCGTCCGCCCGTCAGTCTGTAAACACGATAACTCAAAAACGAAAAAATATATCTTTCTGAAATTTTTACAGTATACTCAGGACGTAAAAAGTGAGGTTCGTAAATGAGCAACATAAATCAATTGGATCTTGGGTCCATAGGACCCATCTTGAAAACCGTTAGAGATAGAACAAAAGTTTAAATATAAAAAGGTTCCTTACCAAAAAAACAACTTTTGTTCGAAACATTTTTTCATAAACACCACTGTTTACCCGTGATGGCAAAAATTGTATAGTATATATTATATGGGAATGTCATTTATGTATGAGTGACATGTATGTGTAATGGGACAGTGTAATCAACACTGTCTACACATGGTATTTCAACAATTAACTCAATCAAGTCAATTGTTTGTTTTCACTTGTTTTTATTAAATGTTTTCGTATAAAACATAGGGGAGAGTTGGGGAAAATTGAGAAGTTGCTTATACTATTGTAAAAAGTCAAATTTTGATTAACTACATGATAACATTGATAACCAGGCTATTTTTCAAAAACATCTTATAGTGTCTTATGTGGGTCATTCACTGACGAGCCAGCTTTCTGTTCTTTTCTTGAACTTGAAAATATTTACTTGTTTACATGTTAAGAACATCTTTTTACTACTAGGACTTTTTTTCAATTCGTGAGTAGTAGCCTATACAAATATTTATAATATACTTAAATTTTCTATCCTATTTTTGAAAAACGCATTTACTTTTACTTAGTCATGAGCAAACCTACGTACTTGCAGTCCTGGTCTTGTTATTGCAAATTTTTCAAGATCAAGATCAAACAACTAAGAATTAAGACCAAGCCGCAACTCTATAATAACGAGATTTAGCTCTGCAAGACCAAGACTTATTTGCGCAAAACCAAGACTCATAACAAGACTCTTAAAATTTATTGTTGAAAATAATTAATGAACCCCTTGGAGAATTTTTCAATATGCTTTTTTATTTTACCTGAGTAAATTAATCTTCCGCTTTTCAAGTAAAATTAGAAAAGCATAGAAGAAAAAAAAATCTACTAACTTTAGGTATGACACAGTTTGGGTAACAGACTTTGATTAGAGAGTAATATTTATATAGAGATAATTGATTAATTTTGTAACGATTATTAAAAGTAAGACTCAAAAAATTCTGAAATAATACAAAAAGACTCAAAACTTCAAAACGTGACTGATTGAAGATAAAAAACAAGGCTCGATTGGCCAAAATCAAAACCGAGACCAAGACTCATTATTGCAATATCAAAACTCGATTCTGCAAGACCAAGACATATTTTTGCAAGAACAAGACTAAAACTAATAATGCAATACCAAGATCAAGACCAAGACCAAGATAATTTCTCGGTCTTCGTTCTCGGTCTTGTTTTTGATCTCGCTCATCACTACTTTTATTCAGAAATTATTATTGATATTCTAACGCTCACAACTCAGGCACGTTTGTATTTGATTAGTGCTATGTCCCTTGGTAGTATTTTACAAAATAATTTATGAAATAATAAAACATAAATATCGATTCAAGATGAAAATTTTCCAAACGTAATATTTTAAGTCTTTCGTTGTTTGTTGTCTGTAGTGATAACAACAGCTGTTTCATGTAGATTATACAATGTGATAGTCCTTCTATAATATTATATTAATACTGTATACATGGTGGGGCAGCAAAATGTGCGATTTTAAAAACACTGTAAAAAAAAGAAGCATTAATTTTTCCATATAATATTTTCGTCATTTTAAAATACATAAAATATAGCCCCGCAGAAATATATAAAACTGAAGATTTTCAAAATCGGCTTCATTACATTAACTTCCTCTGGGAAGTATTTAAAGTTGATTAAATAAGTTAAAAATTAATCAGATATAACAGCTTGCGGTCCCTGCATGACAGTTTACCTGAAAAAAGAGTATCGGGAGAATGAGAAATTGTGAGAAACTCGGATAATAGATCACCAAAAATTGAAGTAAACAAAATGGAACTGTTAAGTGATTAAAATTCTGCTGAATGGAAAAACTTGGTCAGCCGTAATAATGCGTGCGGCTGAATGGACTGAATGGACATGTAACAATAGCTATTTTCCGAACCCTTTTTATATTTCAAGCATTTTTTATTTTTTTTGTAATTCAGCAATTTCTTTAAAATATATTTTTTTAAACGTATTTTAAGATGGTAAAAATTAAACATTAAAAATTTTAGGTTTTTGTTTTTCAATGCTTTCAAAATCGCACACTTTTCTGTCGCACTCTGTACAAGTAAAGCCTTATGCTGTTTTAATATTATTATAGTTTGTTTTTGCGTATTTTAACCAAAGAACCAAAATATAATAATAATAATAATAATAATACACGCATATTATCATAATATGTTTTAGTCGTACTTATATATTCGTATATATCATATAAATGTTATACCAATGTACAATATGGTAATTTTCCAAATGACTGCCTATTCAATAATATCTAATAAAACTAAACTGTTTTATTATTAAATATTATAACTCTTATTTTAAATATATATTATCAAAATTTATGAATAGTATAAAATATTAAAGATCATTTTTATACACTGTGTAAATTTTCACGAAACCCTACAAAAAATGTCCATTCACAGCATATAAAATACACAATATCTGGATGACCGAGCTTTGCTCGGTATTCTTAAAAAGACACAAATTTTATCACTAATAGAAGACCGTTTTAAATGTCTCCACACAAATACCAATTTGAATCATTAACTACGATATACACCAATAGATGCCAGGAAGAGTTATAATTTGCATTGTATTTCATTAACTACGATATACACCAAAAGATGTCAGGAAGAGTCATATTTTGCGATGTATGTTTCAGTTTTTCATGAAAAAACGAATAAAACGACGTTTTTTTAAAATGAAACCTTGTTAGATCGACTTATCGCCCCAAAAAACCGCTACATACTCATTTTCATGAAAATCGTTGGAGCCATTTCCAAGATCGTTGATATATATATATATATATATACAAGAATTGCTCGTTTAAATATATAAGATAAGATAGAAACTAACCGTTCAGTTATTTCCTCAAAAAGTGAAGGTGTGATTACATTTGATAATTCTATGATATATTGATTCTATCTGATAAATTGAATACTTATACTTACAGTGGTAACGAAATCCAATATGTAAAATTAAGAGTAAAATATTCATTATATACCAAAGTTATCAAAATATCGAAGTTCTAAGATTTAGAGGAAATCTCTATTTAGACGAAATACACTATTAATTTGATACAAACGACATTCATTTCGTCAAAAATTTCATCCTTATCCAAGAGTCTGGAAACAAAAACCTTAAAAAACTCGACTTTGTTGATAATTTTGATCCAAAATATAAATGGAAAAAATGAAAAGATCAGTTTATACGTATTTTATTGTTTCGCTTACCACACTTTTCTTTATAGAAATATATTTTTCATGTTTTTAACTAATAAATATTAGTTTTTGAATAACATAATAAAATATTATTTTGAAACCAGGTCAATATTGCATATGTTAAAAATGCAAGCTTCAACTAAAGTCAAATTTAAATACCCGAAAAGGACTAGAATATGTTACATATGATGTAAGATAATTCTAAGAAAAGGAAATTTTTGAGGAACGTCCTTAATTTAAAGAAAACAACCGGCTAATTTTTACAGAAATGTTTGATAAATATTAGTAAAATTAAATGCTAATATTGGCCTACAAATTTCATGAGCTGTTTTCTAAGCCCTACACTGCGTCGTTAAATTGACATTTTTAAGGCGTAGGTCTGAGAACACGGCTCATGTAATTTGTAGACCAGTATGACCATTCAATTTTACTGAATTTATTCAACATTTCTGTAAAAATTGGCCAGTTGTTGATAAATTATCATAACATCGTTTTTCCGACATGTTAGGAGTGGAGGTCACGCCATACGGCTCAATATTTTTGTAGGCCACCATTATTCTCTCTTATTATATTCAATTATCTTGCATTCAAGAAAAAAGCAAATAGTTGTTCATATTTTTTCAATTGGTCGTTATTGACATGTTTTCCGTTTTACACATTGAAAACGCACCAATTTCCAAAGTTTTCTCAAATAAAAACGTTGTAGGTTACACTGAAATGAAGCCACTCACGAACTTTTGTAAGGGTTTTTAAAATTTTGTAAGGGTGTTAGTTCCGAAACCATACCCCCCTCTGTACAGTAGATTATAACTAGTTTTCAAAATAATGGTTGAGTGTTATTAGAAAAACAAAAGAATCGAACACAATTATTATTATACAAAGGATAAAATAAAAACAAAATTAACACAAATATACAAACAGTAATTAGGAGAAAATACAAATTTACATAAATAGTTACTGATTTTTCCAAAATAATTTAAATATTTGAATTGTAAAAATGTTTTAAATATTTTAGTGTTAATGCCATTATTACAAATAACACTGAAAACAAAATGAATATAATGATGCAGAACACAAACCAAGTGGGAAATAATATACAAATATACAATCACGAAAAAAAGTAATACTGGGTGTTCAAATATGAAACACATTTTCGAAGATTCTGTAACAAATTTTTCAATCTCGACTTTATAAAAATGTATATTTTGCATTTACAAACAAATTTTCAAATTAATTAAACAAAATTTAGTGCAACATTTTCTTTCGTGTATTTCCGAAAATTGAACATTGACTATTTTAATTAATTTGTTGTTTTGTGTTCGCTTTCATGTATGAATTTCAGATTAACGAAAACAACTCAACAATTGGTTTGCGAGCAATTTGTATGGTTAAATAGCGCTTTGCAAATAGGTTCAAGCGTTTATCTGTCTACCAGTGTATCCCTCTTTGACATTATAACTGTAAATTAAAACCTTTGGAGCTAGGAAAATATACAAACGCTGGAATAATTAATATGGGCTTGCATTTTACTAAACACTAGATTTTCTTAGAATAAAAAAAACCAAGGATTTTTAACACGTGTCTCAAAAATGTTTGCTGTTTTAAAATCGAGCCTTTTTTAATATTGAAAATATCCATTTGTATTTAACATAAATAAATTATGAAAAAGTTATAAAAATGCAAAAAATTATGGACACAATGGTCATTCTGTCTAGTTGAAAGATAATTTAAAATATCCAGTTTAGAGAATATTGTTTTAATTAAGTGGTATGTGGTAATTCATTTATTGAACATACTGTATGTATCAATTAAAATTGTAATTGTGTAACAGTATTTTGAAACAGCATAGCAATAGAGATGTTGGTACAACCATAGTACGTACACCAATGTGGAATTGAAATAATTAAGTGGTATTGTTTATCATTTGTCGGTCACTGGCTCAATTTAATCAACATAGAATATCATCAGATAAATCTATCTATATAGACAGAATGAATCAGGGCATAGAATGGAAAAGAAAAGCTATCTTCATGATGATTTTACATCAATTTGTTAAATAAATTTTCATTTTTGTTTACCTTAAATTGCGGGAACATTAGTTCGGTTGTATGGGTCTGGGACAGAGCAAGCTCCAGACATATTACTTAGTTATTTGTTTCGATTATGTGGTGTTTTTAAGTAAATTTGATTTAGTCTTGAACCAGCATATGCATTTTGAAGAGTCGTACTCACACCTGAAATCTTAATTTGTTTAAAATGTAAAATTTCAAAACGATACTTTTTGAGAACATCAATTTTTAAGTGTATTTTTTTTTTCACTTTTATAGACCAAAACAGACAAAGTTATTAAGTTTGTGCTTCCAAAGAAAGTAGCAAAGCAGTATTAATTTTAACAATAAGAGACGTATGTGATATTTTAATGAGAATTTTCTTAGCAATTATCTCGATAAAACACAATGGAGTACAGAGCCATGAAGATTGTTGCTCAGCTGGTCAGTGACCTGAGTTATTTATACGTCAAGGTATTGACACGAAAATAACTACCTGGGTTATCACATGGAAATCTATATACATTGGTAAATATATACAGCAGTGAAATGAAGAGGGTGTGGAAATTAAGCACCATATGTTTCAATCTCTAAAGGAAGCGACAGGCATAGAAGTCAGAAAGAAAGGTAGACTGCACGAAGCTGAAAATGCTTCAAAATGAAGTAAGAACAAGGGTTTTGGGAAAATTAACGTGATACAATAGACCATTGCTATTGAGGGTTAATAAACAAGCAAATTTATTTATCATTTCCAACCGTTGGTAACATAAAATTTTACGATATTGGTTCTGATTATGTGAACATTAAAATGATATATCCCCATAGGAGTTCACTTTTCAATTAACTCATAAAATTGTTTACCCAAAGTGATTGGTATTTAACATTTTAATAAGTTTAGTACATAATAACAATAATATACTTGACGTTCGTAGAATTACAATGCATTTCAGGACGAGCTGATAATAAGAATCCAGGTTATGGATAAATATTTGAGAGGTAAGCGTTAAACTTAAGAATCAGTCACGATAAATATTACATCATCAAAAATGTACTAAATACGAAGGCGATTAGTTTTACTGTACAGTTTTTTTTTTTCAATTCACTTTTTGAAGAAAATTTTGAACTATAGAAAAAAGATGATAGCAAGATATTCAATCGCAGAAACAACAATACGAGACGTTAGGAAACTATAAAAAGTCGAGACATTACGATGAACCTTCTTCACTCTTCTTGCGATAACGCCAATTGTAATCAATTTGAATTCATAGTAAATTTTATATAATTTAGAATAAATAAATAATTTTACAAATGAAATATTCCTATATATTATAAATGTGAAAGTAAGGATGTTTGTTTGTTTGTTTGTTTGTTATGCTTCACGTAAGAACTACCGAATGGATTTGAATGAAACTGTACAACAATACAGCTCATACATCAGAATAACACATGAGCTCTAATTTGAAAAGATTTAATTTACTAAAAAAATTTAAAAAATTAAATTTAATCTGATTTTGAACCATAAATTAAAGAAAAAATTTAAAATAGTAATGTCAAACAATTAATGAACATCTTTTCTGATATACTCAATGAACTATGACTATTTTAAACTTAAAAATTTAAAACTGTAAAAAATTTTAACTGTGTAAAACAATTCCATCGAATGTTTTGGAAGAGGGATAAGAGATCAAGAGAGATTGAGGCTACAAAACGGTGGCTTTTACTTTTAAGTCCAGTGAAGCGAACGGGTATCAAGCTAGTTTTATATAAATCCAATTAAAAACATAAATATAACGACTGATACGTCATTTAAATTTATATGATCACAAATCTATTTTATTTGTTAAATGTATGTATATCATGTATGTATGTATATATGGATATGTTTGTATGGATAATGTGTAAAATTCTGGTGGTGGATAAATTTGGGAGAAAATTTCGATGAAAATTTAGCAAACGTTCGATTTAATTCTAGTACAGATAGGAAATATATTTATGTATACGTAAATATATGCTCGTTGTGTACAGTTAAACATTGTTATAAAATAAAAATGTAAGTTCTCGTGGGAAATTTGAAATTCAAAACGATATCAGTATTTTCTTATATAAAAGCTGGTTTAATTGGCAAACGGATTGGTTTCGTTTTATCCCTTATTATTTCGTACTATGTTAATACATTATTGTTGCGATGATAAGCAACACCACAAGTAAAATATATAAATTTTTAGATTGACAACTTCTAATTCAATTAATATCCAGATATTTTAGATTTTGCGAATTTCACTTAATAACATTAAACTTTTATTTCTTTTATAAAATATTAAAACCAAAGAATCATAATATTAAATGGAATCGAATAAAAATAAAAATCTAACACACTATTTTTAAGAATACATTCCTAGAACTTCATTTCTAAATCTACACCTCTGCATACATAATCAAATATCATTCATTCATTCACAATGATAAAAATTCAGAAAATACCTTCAACAACTTTATAACTATAGTTCTTTTTAGAGCATGTATCTGACGTAATATTGAGAAAAATCACTTGGAGGTTATTATTCTATTTTCAAAATCGATTTAACAAAATCCCACACAAGTGAATGCACGAAAATAAATCATTCCATACGATAATTTTGTCAGAGTATTTTAAAAGAGACTAAAGGAAATACGAAAATCAATAATCCTTACACTCATGTATTTTTAAAGCTTGAACTTTTGAATACATTTGATCTACTCCTCAAAGATTGCTATAATATATAAATTCGAAAAATTCGTTCGATAGCAATTACTTAACGTCTGAGTACAATCGTAGGCGTTCCGAAGATCTTATATCACTTCCAAGGACCTCTATTAGCAAAGTTGTTGCGGCTATTACAGGACACTGGTTGGGCGGCAGACATGCTGAACGTCTGGGCCTGGCACTGTATCACGACAACTACAGGAGCTGTCACAGTAGTAAGGAGGAGGAGACTATGTCTCATTTTCTCTCTCACTACCCAGCTCTTTCCATGAGGAGATGCACTTACTTGAGCCAGTCTCTCTTTGACGACCTCTTCGATCTAAAGTTCGTCGACGTCAAAGCACTCCTGCTGTTCTTAAACAGCTCCAAATAATTCATGAAGTAGGGGCCGTAAGTAGATGGGCCAATATTTTTTCGGTATCACAACGACCCTATGGTCTAAGTGTGTCCCACCCCAGGATAGTCACTCTAACCTAACCTAACCTAATTACTTAACAGATAAGTGGTATATCGATGAATAAACTGTTTTAACTGTATGATAAATTTATACATAATGTATATATTTGTATATATGTTTTTGTTGGACATGGGAACAATACCATACGGTTTTCATCATCAAGGGATGATACAATCATTCTCACTTCTATGAGATAGAATAAATATAGTATGCATGTATGTGTTTCTAACTAATATGGAATATATTCGTGAAGTGAAATAACGAATTAATTACTAACATTGTGTTCTTTGTCATACATTCATAATAGCTATGGAGTGTAACAAAATTAAGGCATTACAAGACCAAAGGGATATATATAACATTGCATCGTTTGTCTGCGTGGGACATTCTTAGGCCATGAGGCTCACTTTGATTTGAAGAAAGACGAGCTCTTATTCCTTAAACCATACAGGAGAAAATATTTGATGTACATCGATTTTAAAGATGAGAGGTCGTCAAAAATTAAAACCCAAATATGTCAATATTCTTTTACTTTTATAATAGGTTCCATCCTCCTCCTTCACAATGTGACGGTCTTGGCAGTAATCGTGATACACTGTTAGACGCATGCATCCAGTATACCGCTTCAGACCAGATTCCGGTTCGAAGAGAAGCTGGGAAGGAAAATATTTCCTTCGGAAAGTTTTCGATTGTACTCAGGTTATATCTACCTACTCTCTTCATTAAATATTGGCCTTTCTTAGATTTCTTTCTTCTCATTCAGTAGTTTGTAATTTGAAAATAGCTGGCCTAGAAATTTCTTAGAATATTAGAATGACCTGGTGCTCATATTTCATTGTATCTTGACAGCAAATTCAGAGTGGATCAAAGTGATACAGAAGATAAAATTCTCAAACACAAAGTTGTTTTGCTGGTTAATAGTTTTGAACATATTTCGGTAAATATTAGTCAAATTGATAATATCATAATTTTTTATCCTAGTAGTCCGTGGGAGAGCATTCCTTTTGTTAAATGATTATTACATACTTGAAACTTCGTGAGTGGCTTCCTTTCGAAATTTCTGGCACTTCGGGAACTTGATTGCATTAATAACTATCATACAACTTTGCTCATTATAAAAGATAATTCAATCTAAAATTCATCGCAAAATAAAAACAATTTCCTATTGCTAATGGTACTTCAGATCCAAAAACTGCAAGAGAGCTTTACTCGTAGAATTTTACATTCTTTATCATTCAGGTCTTATAATGCGATAATTTTGAATCATCCTATATACACAAACAATGTGGTACATACGTATATTTCTATTAGATACATTTTGAAGCCACGCATTCTAACTATAATATGTTTTACACATAATTCACACACAAGATACTTTTTATTTCGTATTTAGCAGAAGCTCATACCAAGCTTTAATTGAAAATGATTGTTTTCTTTTTTAATTGTATTTTGATTTATTTATTTTTAGCTTAAGAATTAATAAAGGATTAACATTTTGATTTCATTATCTTTTTAATTGTATGAAGATTTTAATTTGAAATAAATCATTTGGGATTTAACAATAAATGGTATTTGTGGAGATGTCACTTGTGCAACTTTATATTCGATGGTCACGTTATGTTTGTGTCATGTCATCCTTTTTCTCTATATTCCAATGCCAAATTGGTAGTATTTGGATTGTAAACGAAAGCCTTGGTTAAAGAATTGAACCGTCCATGTATCTAAACTTTACTCTTTAGAAAAAGTAAAAACTATGAAATGTTAATTTAAAATCTTCGCCATTAGTTCGTGCTAGCCCGAAATTTAGAAAATAGCAAACCAATTCAGAGAATAAATTTCTGGTACCAGTAAAATCAAACCTTTGTCAGCCATGGAACTATCTTTGAAATTCTACACGATGGAACAGGTTGTTGACGGTGTAAAAGACAAATGACGTCTTTGAGACATATGCCTCAAAGACGACAAAATGATTAATGATTTAAGTTCTGAGAAGAAATCATTAGCGAGAGATTAGCGCATGATATAAAGTTTCTAATTAAAAACTACAGACGAATTTTCTATGCCCTAGTCACAAGCTATAAATTTTTCAATAAACTATCAACACTTCTTCTCTTTCGTTAAAAACAAACAAAAACTTCAAATATTGGTTAGGCTTTTTAACCTCTTTTGTCTTTGAAATTGTAATTCTAAACATATCGTCACTGGTATCACAAATCGAATTTTTAAATCAGTTCGTTATTTTGTTTAATTTTAAATTCTATATCCATTCATTATCTATAATGAATTTTGGTTAGTGCTTGAAAATCGCGCAGCAATCAACCATATTCGATAAAAATGAAAGAAACAAAACAGGGAAAAAAATATATTCAAGTCATATAAAATCGAGATGATTTCAATCCTCTCTGATTCAATTCAAATAAATTACATTACTACGCCAGTCTAATCAATTGAAATGGCAATATCATCAACATTGCTCACCGTCTTCCTCAGTGCAGCCAACTAACTTCACTCATATCATCTTCATGTCTAATCAATTTTGTATATACATACCTGCACAGATACGAATACAGTATAAGGTACATCACCTGCTTATAAATTACCCAACTAATTCACACGGGAATTCAGTTAATAATTGGAAAATAGAGTCAACTTTATAACACAAAGAGTTTTGAAAAAATTGTAAGTCGAAATCTTATTTCTACCCTCATGATGGGTGGGGAGGGCCTTGGCTACTTCAACAATTGACCTACACATGGTTCTGTTCTTTGATTTGGAGATTGCACCAAATTGATTTAAAAATCCATAATCTATGCATGTATCACCAATTATAAAAAAATTTTTATGCTGTTTCCTTCTGTACCAAATGAAAGGTAAGCCAGAGGCATAAATATAGTAAACACATATTCTTGTTATTTATATGAAACTTACTCTACAATTGAACTGTTTTCTTAAGAATCGTCTTACCTGAAACGAGAAAAAAAATTTGTTAGTGCTAAATTTCATGAAATTGAATAAATTTTGATGATTGCGTTAAGTCAGTGATACAAAATTCATTGAGTTGAAAAAATTGCATTCGTGTCTAGAACTCGAATAGCCTAATTGGTAGGGCAACCATGAATCCAAGAAGTCCGGGTTCGAGTTTTTTTTTCAATACTCTTTTATTAAGATTACTAGACAAGATATTTGTCAATATTTAGTTTACGCCTGTATGTAAGATATTACATCAAAATATAGTCGAATAGACCATGATGTAAATATCGTGTGCATGATTAAATGTAAACAACAACAATAAGTAATAATAATAAATACGTGGATAAACAAATTAAAAAAATTCATTGAGTTGAAAAAATTGCATTCGTGTCTAGAACTCGAATAGCCTAATTGGTAGGGCGCTTGACATGAATCCAAGAAGTCCGTTTCGAGTCCTGATTCGAGTGTATTTTTTTTCAATTCTCTTTAATTAATGATACAAAATATTTGCATTTCCTCCAAAACAATTTTTATTGCGTAGATAGAAGCCATAAAATCACTTACTATAAGCTCTTTTTAAAATATACATTTTACTTGGTGTGTTTGAAGTATAAACATCTATATTTATTCCACCTTCAGTATTTACACAACGTTCTGTTACTTGTAATGAATATAGATAGATATGTACGTAGAATTTCAGTTCTTAACGTTATATATATAGTTCTATCAAGATATACATAGTTCTATCATCTTAATAACCAACTATCACCAATTTTAAGTGAACTGAAATTAATCTAATATAGTTCATTAGTTCATAAATTTGGTAAGTGTAAAATTCGATATAGAATTATCGTTTTATAAATCAACATTGACTTGACATCTTAACTAAGTAATATTATAATGGAATTGTAACTTGATACTATTTGTAAACAGGAACATAATTTTCTTTACTCATGCGAGATAAGTATTCTCTATCCGCACTATTTTCTGTACAGCATAGCTAATTACTAAATAGCTAATTACTACCCTAGTAAGCGAAATTTCCTTTTCAAATAAATGTTTACGTACTCAAATTATCATTGCCTCTCGAGGCGGGGAGCTATTTTTCATTGTACAGAAAATCACAGAAAGTAGCAAAGTGCGTGCGACTTTGGACACTTGTACTACAATATACTATTGTATATACTAATTATTTGTATTACATTGTAATTAAAATAGTTTATAACATGTGCAGGAATGTTTTGGATTACAAAATAAAGTTTATGCAGTTTAAATGCCATAAAGTACCTGAATGGTTCAGAGATCGTTTATTCATTATATAATATGAATTGTTTTAATAAAAAAACGTTTAACAAAAAGAAAACCGACTTCAAAAGCAAACTTTTCCAAAACAAATTAATATGCACTAAAAAGTAAAAAAATAACGATAATATAATGTAGTTAAAATTATTGTTAGTTTTGAAGTCTGTGAGAATCTGAAGAACACAAAGTTTGTTTTATTTTGTGATTTTTAGTGAATCGAATTAAAGTACACTAACTAATTTGTCACTAAAAAAAAAATCATTGAAATCGGTTGGTGTGATATTGAGTTATTCGTCCTCTTGTCGTGCATGCTTAATGCAAATTTAAGACTTTTATGGTTTTCTCATGCCGTTGTCAGTACTGGACCAAAATTTTAATAAGACTACACGGGAAGCACCAGCTTTCAAATAGATGAAGAATCATCAAAATTGGTTCAACCAGTCAAAAGTTCTGAGGTATCACACATAAAAAAAATATAGTCGAATTGATAACCTCTCCCTAAACAAAACATTCTCCAATTTAAAATAAATAGTTAAAAATTGCTCTTTTAAAGATATATACATAAGAAAGGTTGATTTCACGGTGCCATTTTGTATTTTTCAGTATCTATTCTCATTTGGAGGAAGAATTATTTTACTAAAAATGCTTGGAAAACTTATTCCCATTTGTTATTTCTAATATAATAAGAAAATTTATACTCTAATATTATAATCGAAAAAATTGTAAAATCTAAAATACGTACTTTTCTTTCCCTCAAGTCACCAATTTGACGGTAAATTTAGTGAGATTTTAAGTATCATGGAACCTCACTAGTAAAATGTTTAACTGATTCCATCATTTTTCCACGACTTATCTCATTCTATTAGTTTGATTTTAGAAAAACAATCGTGTGGACATTAACCTATATACAATTTTTTAAGAAATACCTTATCAAAAGCTGGGAAAAGTGTGTTGTATTCAAGTTTTGTCGAAACCTACCCCACTCACAATAAGCTTTTATCATCCTTTTCTAATTAAATTATCATGAGGATATAATTTTTTAACTGACAACAATTTTTCTGCTTTTTCATTAACTTATTAATTAATTTGTTTAACAAAGCGTGTGAGCATAGAATTTATAAATAATTTTTTGTCAAAAGATGTGTGAATTCCACACTAATTATATAAAGAGAAAATATTTTTGATAATTTGTTTATTTGTTTGTAATAAACTCTAAAACTACTGGGCCGATTAAAAAAATTATTTCACCTATAGAAAGCTACATCATCAGCGAGTAACGTTGGTTTAATTTTGTTTAAAAAAAGGATACCGTACCCAAAAATTAAAACAGTTGAAGTTGCGAACGAAAGTGGAAAAAAATAAGCGCAAGGGAAGTGAAGTCTATAACGTAGTTTTCTTCAGTGGGAAATTGCTAGTTAAAAAATATATTGTGTTCAATTTTTGTCGGAACGAAAGCTACTTCAATATTCAGGTAAAAATTTCTCAAGCCCCAAAAGAAAATTATTCTATTCGTTTATAAATCTAGTAATCAAGACAAAAGACGTGGGGGAAAAATTAGGTGTCTTCTTGTATCTAGTTAAAGAATATAACAAATCAGTTTTAGAAAGTTTTGGAAAGGTGATATACGTCTAAAAAATATTGGAATTGATCAATTCCTAAACTGTTTCAAGTGCGGTACACTGAAAAAAAATTAAAATTATGACGACCTCTTCCCGAAGTTCGCCGTTTCATATTGAAATAAAGTAAAAATACTTTCAAACAATTGCTTAACGATTGGAACAAGTACAGCTAAATATTTGTATTTACGATAGAATGGGATTGAATTTAAAATAATAATTTTGATACAAAATCACTGAAGTTAAATAAACAAAATCATTACTTCAATGAAAACCCATATGAGGTTGTCTCAACATCATCGCGAGATCATATATGGCGAATGGTGCCACGAATGTGATATTTTAAACGAAATATGAAATTATTATTTTAGTGTATATCTTGCTGTGATCAAGGAATTAATTTCTACAAATCCATCAAAAATAAAACACTGATATGAGAAAGTTTTCGTGAAATGCTGTACCATTTAAAAAAAAAATTAATGAATCCCATCTAATGAACATCTTCAATAATTAATGATAAATAATTCAAACAGAAACTTAATGATAACCATTAACCTACATATAAATACAAATTAATTATATTTTATACCAACTTTAAAATAGTTATTATTACACACAGAACATCTCCCACACTCCACTCTCCTTTTTCTCTACATTTACATCAAACATTTAACACACACAAACAAATTCAAACAGAAATACAAATTATTTCTTGAAAAACTTTAACAATTAATTATAAATTATTAAAAAAAATACGCAGAAGGAAAAAAAAAACCAAGACGAAGACGATGAGAAGAACTGTTGTAATTTCCGTCTCCGTTTATAATAATTTAATGAACAAAGATGGAAAATGTTCCGTATCTATTACATATACAAAACAAGCCGTGGTGTATATGAAATTCAAAGATCACATCATTATCTTTATCATAAATCCTATTTATCGATAAATTAGGGAAACATCTATTCCTACAATTTTGTTAATGAAAAGCAATTCAAAGTTTTGTGTTAGACCGTTAATTTTAAATGACACTGTAGGTAAATATAGTAGCATGGCTTAATTTCAAATAACAGTAGAATTTAATTTCTAAAACTTTACTTATGGTAAACATTTGAATTTTATTAGTATGTACATTCCGAGAGATTCAAGATATTAATTTCATCTCAATTTGACTGCGAATAAAATGGGGTGAATTTGATTCACTAAAATTTTAGCACCGAGAGAAATAAATTTCGATTCTTGCCCCAATTTTCTAGATCAAATTTTTGTATTATATTAATACGTATTTCGATGATCAAATCATCATCAGTATGAATTAGATAATCGTAATTACTCTTAGTGTGTATGTTACTCATTGTTAATTTGGTGGCGGATTGCACATTTACAACGAGAAACATACACAATAAGAGCAATTACGATTAGCTAATTCATACTGATGATGACTGCTTGGTAAATGAAAAACGTATTTATATAGTAAAAAAAATTAGGAAATTGGGACAAAAATCGCAATTTATTTCGAAATATCCTAGAGTTTTCATTTATTATCTTTAATAATACCGAGAGAAATGTTTACCAAAGAAATTTTTATCAATGGCATTGATTACCGTGTAAATAAGTTTTTGCGGATAAATATTTTATTTCGATTTTCGAGATACAAACGACCATTCTTTATCGGAAAGTGAAAAATATTATGATTATCATTTGTACTAAAAATTTAATTACGAATTACTAGAGTTTCGAGTTTCGTTATATATTTCTATGTATGTATCCTTCTAGTACACTGATTCTGTACAACACATACAGTTTTATAAATAATGAAAAATAACTTTTAAAGACACATTTTAACTTTCGTTCCATATACTTACTGCCTTTTTTTCTAACCAGTTTCTGACATTTCATAGAATTAATTATAATAATATTTCTTCAACAAAGTATTACGTCTTTACGTGTGGTATACGCGCCCGTTGCGCATCATGCCTGTCATTATATCAAACCATATAGAAAGTGCACATGTAGAGAGGAAATTTTATTTTTCTGTCCATTAACGAGTTTCATGCATAAGAATTTCTCTTGAACTCAGAAACAGTACATGACGCGATTTTATGTTTGATGGATTCATAGACATGAAAATCTGGTTGATTATGCGATTGATCGATAAATTTCTAAGTTGTCGACTGAAGACATGGTTTCTGGATGTATCGTATAATGTTCTACTCAATTTGCAGAAAATATTCGTTCAATCGTTATAGAGACGCCATTCATTGTTTCAAATCAGAAAAAAAAAACTTAAATTATTGCAAAAATATTAAGGAGTCTTTGAAAAAATCGCGAAACTTATTTATTTGGTTTCCAAGGTATCACCAAAAACCCTGTACGAAAACCTTTTATTTCGGTTTGATTCTGTAGATACCTCGAAAAATACTAATCTTGATCACTAAATGAGTTCGATTTATGTTTTTTGGATTTTTATTTAATTACCTGATACAATAATCCATAGACAAAAAAAAAAGATTGATTTTTCAATTGAACGGCGATTTTTTGAGGTACGAACTTAAGAAATTGCTTCAGAATTTTATCAGTCTTATATCTCTATATATTATAAATGCGAAAGTAAGCATGTTTGTTTGTTTGTTACGCTTTCACGCTAAAACTAGCGAATGGTTTTTAATGAAACTGTATAGCAATATAGCTTATACTTCAGAATAACACTTATTATACTTCAGAATAACACATGAGATATAATTTATAAAGATATATTAATAAAAAATTTAAAAATAATTAAAAATTAATTTAATTTGACATTCGACATTACCATAAATTATAAATTACTGTATAAATAGTCAATATGAACTATTTCACGGCTATCTTTGCTTATAGACTCAATGAATAATTACGTATAATTAGAAAACCATACATATATTTTACCTGTGTAAAACAATCTTTACCATTATTTCGAGTGTTATAGAAAGGGGATAAGCGAGAGCAATCTTTATCAATCTTTACTTTTAAACCCAGCGAAGCGGGTGGGTATCACTCTAGTGTATAATAAAAATGAACTGCATTCGAGCTTTTCAAATTAAAATTTCCTGTCTTTGTGTATCCTGACTCTACGATAAAATATATATGCAATAACAACAAAAACCACAAGTAGCAGTTAGTTAAAATAAAGTTTTCTTACAGTTTTTAATGTAAATATTTATTATTATGATAATTATTATTAAAATATTTATAAATAAAATGTTTACTTGTTATAGTCAACAGCATCTCTCTCAAGAAGTATCTCTTAAATTACATTTTATTAATTTCCTAAAAACTAAATAACTTTTTGATTCAAAGATAAAATAATAATTTAAATATATTTTACAGTTTTACTTTCAATTGTTTTGTAATTAACTTCATATCATCTTGATAAAATTAGACTGCTTTCATTTATTTTGGTTTTAGGATGACAGGAACTGAATTTTAGGTTTGGTACGGACATATAAATATATTTTGTTTTACAGTCATTAACGACACAAAATTTGATCATATATTTTGATT
The DNA here is from genome assembly GCF_905475395.1 of Chrysoperla carnea. Taxonomy (NCBI): domain Eukaryota; kingdom Metazoa; phylum Arthropoda; class Insecta; order Neuroptera; family Chrysopidae; genus Chrysoperla; species Chrysoperla carnea. The sequence goes on from NC_058339.1 coordinate 53,916,462, forward strand.
CGAGAGTATAAATGATTACTTATTATTTTGTGAGTAGGTAATTATTGTTTGAATTTGACGTACCAATTAACGTTTTAGCTTATAAATCATTTTATTTTAAAATGGAATTTTTCCAAGCGAGATTGAAGGGTATTAATCGAAGCTACTGTCCCTTCTGAAATAAGGTAATTTTAGGAATTCGATGAAATTTAGCAAAAAAACTTTTTTATCTCCTAGTCGTACACAATATATTCCCAAAATCATTTTTATCAAAGAAAACAAAAAATTAGGCTTTGAAAGAGTATTATCTGCGTTATTAATTTGATTATATAAGGGGTGAAATTTCGAAGCACTTTATTCAGTCGATATTTCAGAAACTTGTCGTTTATTTTCATGTTTACGACATATTTATTATAACTAGAAACTTAAAACCTTACGATTATTATTTTCTCAGTCAAAATTATCGTACATACTAAGTTTTATAAAACTAAATTTATTTTCCTATTTTCTTGGCTTTTCAAGTTGAAGAAAAGTTTGCAACAAATCGGAAAAATTTTATTGTATCGGATTTGGATAACACTCGATTTCAAAGTAATTTGAGAAATATCTCTATTAAAAAGCGAAGGTGGACAAAGTGTCCTCTGAAGAAGGGGAAGATATATTGGACAATTAATTTCTAAGATATGCGATTGCATAGACGACATCCTTTAGAAATTTCAGTTGATAAGACAAATTTAAGATCCAGTGTTAATAGGAATCGATTCAAACTACAAACTGAAAACATGAAAAGAACCAAAAATGGTCATGAAAATTTCATAACCCCAAACCCCCTCAAAAGTTTCCTGAATCCACCCACACTTATAGAAATTCGTAAAAAATTATTGAAATATTAAAAAATGTTATTCTAAAATAGATAGGTACTCTTTTAACAATTGTTTCATGAAGAAGCTGTTGACATGATTACTGCTTTATTTGTTATTAAAATTATGGTGAATACTTATTTTAGGAATACAAATGTGAAAGAGTACGTCTGTTTAAGCTTATTTGAAAGAAAGAAATTAAAAATTGGTTTCAAAGATTTTTTTATTTTTTATTTGATAGGTCCTTCTTCAGAGGTGGTCTTATTTTTTGTGAAAAAAATGCTATCGTTTTCTAGATATATAGGAAAGTATCTATTTTTTTATACTCGAGATATCTCTAGCATGTTAATAATGCACATTTTGATTGTTAAAATCTCATTCCACAGACGATGAAAAAATTTAATTTTATAAATTAGATACAGGACACTTTTGTCTTATATTTTAATTTTTGTCAATTCCTAAGAAATTTCACGATTAAACTGTTTTAAATCGTTTTTTATACAATTTTAAACTAACGATGAAATAATTCTACGAAAGCGCATATTAATAGAGAAGTCTAACTATGGTCATTATCTATTGCTATGAAACGTATAAAAATAGGGAATAATAATGGAACCAAGCAAAACTACATTGCAAAATAACGGTCTCTCCGTTCTAAAAGGTCCTTTCTAATATGCAACGGACTCTAACCAAATACAAATAAAGCCAAAGTAATACATGAATGACTAACCAACATGAATAATGATGAAATAAAAAGAATTGGTAATATTATTGTGACTAGAATAATTTTTATCAGTTTTATATAATATTGGTTTTTAGTAGTTATTGGTTCTAGTTTGTGACTTTCTGATGTTTTTCACATACTAAACATACATTCAATCTATACATATATACACACATTATCATATACGATGAGAAGGCAAGAAGAACCCGTTGAAAAATTAATGGATAAAACTTTTGTTTTTTTTTTTTATACAATTGTAAATTTTGCAAAATGTATTTTTCTACTAATTCCTACGGCTTGTGATTTTTAGTTACGGAAGCAATATACTTGCTTATGTACGAACAAGTATGTACAGTCATCACGGCGCAATCAGTCAAAATGTTTTTAAAGGGACTTAAAATGCATGTTTACGTTGTCACACAATACCCGTTTAAATTTTTACAAGGAATTAAACGTTCATATTTAGAAGTTATATTCAAATTTAAGCATAAAATAAATGATTCTTAACTTTCCAACCCTCCATGCTCTAACCAGCTGTGTTTTGAAGAAATCTCTTTTTACTCGACTGTCAAGGAGTGGTTATGGTTTTCGCACGTATTTAATATGTATGTATGTATTTTTGTAAATTTCTTTGTTACCTCGTATCTTCCAAACGGCTCGATGGATTTCGACAATTAAGGTATCTTTAATTAAAAACCCAAGAGTACTTAAACAATTGTTTAAAATAATCAAAATTTGATGGCTTATTAAGATAAAGTAAATAATTTAAAAATAAAAAACCCGACTGCGCCAAATAAAATCGGAAAAGAAAGAAACAATTCTAGTAGTTTATATAGCGACTTTAACAGTCAAGGCTCATTAATATTTAGACCGGCTTAAATCTTACCAATGATGGGCGCTGACTGTTAAAGTTGCTATTTAAACTACTGGACTTGTTTTTTTCTTTTCAGATAGTATTTAACACAGTTGGATTTTTTATTTTTTCATTATTAATTTTATCTTATGATATAGAATCATCAAATTTTGACTATTTTACAAAGTTATTATCGCTGATTATAATTATACAGAAGGTTTTATATGTTTTGAAGGTAAATGGAAAGACAAATATAAAATAAATTTTAAAAAATTAAAATCGAAACTTCCTTCTACAAGATTTTTACTTTTATTAAAACAAGAGAGTAAGAGGTACTTACGACCCACAGCAGCAATAGATCCACTATATTATTCCCGATTTATGCATTTAATTTTTCTATTATATATTTAATAGATCTTAAGATTCTCATAAAGTTGATTTCTAAAATCTTAGAATGTTTCAAAATATGAAAAAGCAGCAGACATTGAACATCGATCTAGCTAGAAAACTTAATGATTTTTCTTCCAACATATTATTGCTTGCTTTTCTTTCATGTTGTATATGATGCAATATATATTTATTTGTGAATAGTGAAAGGGAGCAGTTTACTAGTAATAGAGCACAGGGTGCGGGATTTATCAGTTAATAGTTTTGTTGGTAATTGAATTGTGGAAAATTTATAAAATATTTATAAACCGATAATGGTTGTTTTGTACATGATTTATCATCAAAATTGGTTTCACATCAATTATATATTTGTTGACTCATTGGAGAATTTAATAATAGACAATATATACGGGTTCGATCGATTGATATTTTAATTAATATATGCATTTTTTTTTTCATTTGATAATTTAAAAACAGTTTCGGTTTTATTATTCATGGTATTGTGATTATGAAAGGAAAAGTAATTATTTTATCAACTTTAGAGAAAATATTATTTCGAGGCAACAAATAGTCAATTGTATATTATTACAAGAGAAATGTTTCTTATATTACTAATCCTTCCAGCGTCCTTCCAGGTTACGAGACTTTGTCGATCGGTTAACTCCTTTCCAAATGAAGAACCATTTTTTATCCGTCTTCACCCTAATCCGTTTTTTCGGTCATTATTATTAAATTTTGTAATTAATGACGTTTGAGATTTAGTAAAGCGAACAATGTTTTCGTCATTAGGAATACCTCGCTTCTGCATTGGTGTTTTTGCTTAATTTGAAACATTGCATTTTTTGGTTATGTTTCACAACTTAGCATCATTAGTTACTTATCAATGTTTGATGTATTTCTAATTTATAACATGACTGATTTTCTGATATGACTTCGCTTTACTCTTATGTATCAATGAGATAAAAGCATTTAAATATACATAAATGAAAGAAAAAGAAGAAAGAATTAAGACAGAATATCTTAAAATTAACGAAGGTTTATTTAGTTAAAGCTTAACCATATCGAAAAGCATTTGATGATATTTATTTAAAATTTCATTTTACGTTTAATCGTATTCTTATAAAGTGGTCATCGAGAAACAGCCTATAAAAGAAGTTCACTTCTTCGTTCTCGAAATATGTTCACGTTCATATGTTCAAAATTGCTACAATTTGCCACACCAAATTGGCTCTGGGAACTAATAATTTCTTTTTGGTATATACAGACCAATAGCTTAATGCGGCGATCTGATGTTCCTTAACATTCCCCAAAAGCGTTAAGTGTAAGCTGCTTGAATGATATTGACCGTGTTGAAATTAAATTTTTATAAATATTTAAAGAATATTCACATTCTTGATGTGAAGCGATTCGACTGTGCCTATAGAATTGTTTTCTTATTTTTAACTCTATATTTTGTCTTACTCAAATACTTTTAAATCAATAAATTTCATCCTGTACTACTAAAAGTCAGCAAAGTATTTATATTGCAATGGTACGTACATACTAACAGATAGTAGTAAATGATGACTTATATATTATATTATTATACATACATCTAGTTGGTATTAGACCATGAGCCCATATTGTAGCGAACATTCCATCATTTTTTCTGTCTGCTAATTGAAAAGTTGATAATGATAATTTATAATTTGTAATAAAGAAAAATAAGTGTTTAATCGTGACTCAAGTGTGAATGTGGATTTATGGAAATAGACATTTTCTATTTTCGTGTTTCGAAAAAGTCAGATCCCATATTATGCAGAAAAAATTGACAGGGACTTTGTAAATGACAGGGACTTAATTTCTGTGGAGGTAAAAAATAATATTCTCTTTTTTTATCACCGAACCAAAAAAGGGGCGTTATAAGTTTGACCGCTATATGTGTGTGCGTGTGTTTATCTGTCTGTTTGTCTGTGGCATCGTAGCGGTTGAACGGATGTACCGATTTTGATTTTTTTTGTTTACTTTGAAAGGTAATTTAATGGAAAGTGTTCTTAGTGTTATAGGTATCAAGTGCAAATTTAGGATTCCGTACCCGGAACTATTAAAAAATAGGAGATGATAAAAATACTACTTTTAAATAGGCCCACCAAAAGGTATTTTTAATATAAGTACCTAATGCAAGAAAATTCGTGATGTCATAAACATGACATCACCATAAAAACTACAGCCAATGATTTATTACCAGGGTATATAGTCAATGAAAACCTAAATTGTAATGCCATAAATCTTATTTGATCAACTCTAATAATAACTTAATTTTTAATACGTCACAACGATAACTTCTTATCCTGTAATAGCATATTGCAGATGACTTTTATCTGACAAAAACGGTAGGCAGAAAAATCCACAACACAAGACAGTTGAAAATACAATCACTTGATTTCGATCCTCTGGTCATGATTTATATCTTATTTTTCTTTTTTACTAAGCTTACCTTTCCCAAATTCCACAAATGGCAGACAAAAAACAATGACAAGAATTTCATTTCATTATAGGTTTACGGTCTATATCTATCTACCCCATTTCACATTTGTTCTTCACTTGTATATGTAAGAAATAATAGTAAAAATTCTTTTCTTAACATTATCGTATCTATAATATTCATTACATTTACTTGTCGTGAATTACAAATGATCATCACTTATACTTTATTATTGTATTTGTTATACTTATTATCATTCTTTCATTCTTTGTCTCTTTTTTAAAATAACCATCAACCATTTTTAAGTAGATGTCATATATTTAAGGAAGTTATCGCAAACAATCATTTGTTTTAAAAATTTGATAAAATTAGAACATTATATACGAACAGAAGACAAAGAGTCACAAAATTTTAAATGAAGTTATTTCCAAGAGGATCCTTATGTTTGGGTATACTACAGACAGGTGTTTTTTTGGAGCTTGAAAACAAGGTCAATTTGCTGAATTTGTAAAATCGAAAAAATTGCTAATGTTTATAGCTGTCTATGTAGATGAAATTTATTTTTTTGGGGGCAATTAGAATGAAAAAGTTAGTTAGTAAATTTTCCGTAATCTTGAAATTAATGAATTGGTATTTTTTGCAATAAGTACATAAGGCAGTGTGACTGCAAGTACGTAAAAGATCGGTACCAAGCAATGGGGAAGCAATAAAAATTATATTTTAACCCTCAACAAAAAAAGAAAGTTTGAAGCTGAATTTCTATGAGAACACTTTTTATGAAAGTAGAATGCATGACTCCCCGACACTTCCAACATGTACTTGTGTTTAAAGCTAGAAAAAAAGGAGTCATGTTTAACGGTAAGGTATTGTTGCTCGTTGCATCTGTTTGAATACAGCTAGAAGCTATAAAAACCGCGAAATCATCAAACTTACTTGTTATATATTTAACACTGGTTTTTATTCTTTATATGCATTAAAACACATTTTGAGCAAACATCAAAAAGATTACTTCTATTATTTTATTTCATACATTTATATAATTGATTTGCTGCAATTCGCTTAAAGCATATAATTATCTTAATTTTCTAACGAAAGTAGCATCAAAGTGAAACCGTACAAAATATTAATTAATACTCATATATTATAATAATCTTTGTTCAAAAACTTCCATTTTATATTATTTTACTAAAATTTAAGACATCGCCCCAAATTCCCATTCAACAAATTACTTAACAAGCTAAAGACTATAAAGATAAAAATAAAAGTATTTAACCAACGTGATATATTATTTTACTTAAAAAGTTCCTGAAACCATATACAAGAATAGAGCTCTGGATTCAAGGAGCGTTGGCTGTCTGTGTCTACCCTAATTTGAAATAATTGATTGTAATAATAATGTAAAAGATATGTATGTATATAAAGAATGAAATAAATTTTGGTTATAAAATGTATAACCAAAAATTTGTGGTATTAAATAAATGGGAATTAAAACGAAAATAAGATATCCCACATACCATACCATGAACCCAATTTTCTTTTACAATTAAACAAAACTATACATAATAACCATTATTTTATTATTAAAGTATTTAACTTGTATATGGTGTAGCAGAATCCACGGACGATTAAAATTTCAAGTGTGGAGAAATTTTAAGTATTAAACAATTCCTCGCACTAACTTTATAATCTTTATGATAGAGGAGGGAAAAAACAATTATAGACCAGAAGCCCCTGCGGAAATTTTTCGGGTGAAATGACCCACTATGAAACATGTTGAAAAAAATTCTACTTTATGTAAAAGTAAGTTTTAGCACCATGACGTCATTTTAGCGCGGTACAGGTGATTACAGATGAGAATATGAATGTCCCATCCCATTGTGGAAATAGACATCAGCCGTGCATCATTAAATTTGTACGGCGTTACGGATTTAGGAATGATTTTATGACATGATCGAGATTGTGAGCTTTTGAAGAATTACTTGCACCGTCTGCTTGGGGAATAGTTGTAAGAAAGTTGCCTCACTAAACCTATCCGTGTCAGTCTGAATTTTGATCATAGTAATTTTAAAGGGGTTGGAAATCAGCATCTAAAGCCCTATTGACCATCTATTATTCTCGCTATTTTTGCTATCTTTTACCAGTATCAAAAAGGCAATACCGAGAGAAATAGCGCATAGATCCGGTACTCCGGCCTGAGATAGTCTAGATGAGCACTTTAGCCGGAGAAAACACAAAAACTGTCTAGTTGAAGTAAGCCACCCCCCCCCCCAAATTCGCTCCTAAACGACTTACAGAGTGAAGAATATGCAGGACTTGGACTTCAATTTTGATGGTGAATTATGTTATAACTTGACAGTCTAAGACGAAAAGTAAGAATAACATTTTTCGATATCTGTAGTAATTTTCAAATTATCGAAAATTGAAAATTTTGTTTAATTGTTTAGCTTTCAATATTTCGAAAACTACGACAGGTATCGAAAAATTTTATTCTTAATTTTCTATATTTATAAAGTTCTAAAATTAAAGTCTAAACTTGCCCTGGCGTTCGTACTACTTTAATAAATTTATCAGATGTATTTATCAAAAAAGTTTTAACAATTTGTTCTTGAACACTCCGTAAAATGTCTTATTCCAGTTCCACCCATAAAATAAATTATAACTAAAATTGGTATCATTGATGATGATAATACTGATATTTAATGTAATAAAATGAAAATTGCTTAAGACTTGTGTGTGAAGTAGCTGCTCCTTTTCTTTTTATATTCTTCTAAAAGAAAAATAAATAAAAAATACTCTCCTTTTATCTTGCTAGTTAGTAGTTATATACAGTTAAAGCATTGTTCTATTATAAAATTATATATTAAACCATAAATAAAAATATTTTCATTCTTTATTCTTCAACTGGGGAGAAAAGAATATAAACATAAATGTAAAAAGATGGAACACAAAAAAATGTAACCAAATGACAATGATAACGACGCATTACCCATTTAGAGATATAAAGATAATACATACCGAATTCACATGAGGAATTAAATAATGGCCAATTTTTTTGAGAGAATGCTTGCCACTAGATCGTCGGCCCACACCTAAAAAACTTACAGAGTATGTCGCCGTTGAAATTTTAGAATATTATTCATAGAGAACGCAAAGGATTTGTTAGAGTGTAAGTGGATGCGATATGATGAATGAGGGAGAAGGCTATCAATGAGTTCTTCTGTGTCCTTGTCATAATCATATGTACATTTATACTTATTAAATGTATTAGGAAGTATAAGTATATGTATTAGACAAGGACACAGGGGAACTTACTGGCAGTCATCTCTCTCTTTTCGCATATCGCATTCAGTTACAGGCTAGCGTTCTCTATCTTCATATCTCTATGGTTGAAATTATGTACAGATGCTCTTTATCTCCTCTTCGAAAACATACAAATGAAATTTACAAAATTTAAATAACCTCCAAGAAATTTTTCGGGTACGGAACCCTAAACTTCGGACTCTCCGTTAAATTACCTTTTTACTTTTACTTAGAGCCTTCAAAAAACTTAACCAATTTTGATGATCATCGTCTATTTTTAGTTGTTCCGTGTACAGAAACTCTAAACTCGTACTTGAAACATAGCTAAAAACACTGCCTATTAATTTACCTTTCAAACAAAACAAAAAAATTCAATCCAGCCGTTTAGGCGCTACGATGTCACAGACAAACACACAGACATAGGGGCCAAATTTCTACCTTGGAAATTTTTGATTTCCCAAATTTCATGATGATGGCTATTCGCCTTTTAATTATTGTGAATATTCTCTAAAAGTAGAAATTTTCCATTTACTGTTTGCAACTCCCTTCCTGTCAGTACAAAAAACAAATTTATCAAGCTTAAATCATCGATCAAGTTGACAAAAAAATACATATGCAAAATCTCAACAGTAATGTAATCAGTGAGTTTTTTAGGCGTAGGCCTACGGATCTTTATTTTTTTGTAGTAACAAGGTTAATTAAAAAAATATTGAAGCATGAATTAAAATAAAATTTGTAAACAAAACAAAATCCGTATCGAGCTCCTTAGATGACAAAAATAACTTCTATATTTACAACAATTAAGTAGTTGTGTCTGACAATAAAATTAATTAATTTTTATAAATATAAGACCTGCAGAAATTCCAAATTTAGTTTCTTTTCTTAATATATCGATATTCGAAAAAAATGAAAAGATATTGATAATATGTTTATACATATTTACCAATAACATTTTTACCAAGGCATTTTAAAAAATGTATTGAAAATACCATTAAGAAATTGTTCAGATAATTTGAGTTCGTAAAAAACGTGGATATACACTCGACTTTACCAAACCATTGAAAATTAAATGCTAAATACTATTATAATAAAATTATTAAATGAACAACTGTGTGTGTCTGAACCTGGCGGGAAACCATCTGACTTTGTGTAAGCATCAGTTGGAAAAACTAAAAATATTATGTATCAAAAAGCACTTCAATTAAACAAAATAAACAACCAAACAGTTTTGGAGCTATCTAAAAACCGACATCTTGGGTACGTAGGAAACTAAAACTTTTTCAATCGATTCAGTTTATCATGAATGCAAAAATATTTTTATAACTGTTAATTTGCATTTTCTGTTTAGTAAATACAATGCAATTTTTATGTTATGTCATTATAAATATCCTAATCAAACCAAACGAAATGTACTCACATATTGGGTTGACTAATAAATCAGTAGTATGTCTTTTTTAAACTAATACTACAATTATTTCATATAAAAGTAGCTAAAAAATTAAATTCTTTAAAGAATCAAACAAGTATTTGACTTCTAGAATTGATACCTTAAACTTTCAGAAAAGTATCTTGTAAATAAAAAAAGTAAGCACTACATTTATAATGTACCAAGGTACCAAAGGAATATCGTTCCTAACGGGTGTCCAGGACACCTCTCGATATTTTTTTCACTTAATACATTTATGGAAGAGAATATTCAATAGTTTTAAAAGCAATTAAGAAGAGTACAAGGAGTATGATCTGTTTAGATACTTATATAAGAGTTAATTTGCATATCTTATTATGTAATCCTTGGTCCGAGAGTCCGTCTGCCACTTCTCTTCCATGTTTTGTAATTAATCAACTTTTTACATAGTTTCTTCTAGGAAAAAAAGAGTAAATAACTTTATTTCTCTATAAATTAAACTGAAATATCATATAAAAACCATTAACCAACACCATTAAGAAAATTCAATACAAGTATCATTTTACTATAAATAAATACTTTCTTATAGAATTATTATCCTTTATTTTTCTTAAATAGTACAATTTATTATATATAAAAATAAAAATATAAAAAATATATATGGGGGGTGTGGACTTTCTGGTGGTGTTTTAGACACTTGGTGTGTGTTAGACGGTGGTGGTGCCAGTTTGAATGATACTTCATGGTGATAACAGCAAAACACCATTCTTCATTCATTGAATAAGTGAAAACTGCACATTGTTATAGAGAACTTTAATTGAATTGATGATATATAGAAAAAATATGTTTTATTGAATGATCTGTTAATGTTGATTGATTAAGAATTTGTTTGAATTTTGAAGACGAATTGCACTGCCAACTTTTATCGTCGTTTGGATATCGTGTCAATTATAATTCAAGGATTGCATATTTCATAACACGGCACAAAATTTAATTAATTTTCCAGTTTGTGGTTTTTTGTATAACTGTTTCACAGTTTGTCCCGATTGTGTAGGATAGAATGATAACGTGGAAGTGGTAGAAAGAGATAATCATATAATAAACTCAGAAGAAGGTAGACTATTGAGAATAAAATTACAGGTGTTAGAGTCTGTGTTCTAACGTTGATAAGAGCTGCCTGCTAAATATAAATAAAATAATTTCAAATCGAACATGGTTCTTCTTTTTTGTAACAGGCCATTATACCATACTAGATTGATACCCGCTCACTTCACTAGGCTTAAAAGTAAAAACCACTGCTTTATAGCCTCCAATCTCTCTTGATATACACAGTTTTCAATTTTGTTAAATGTAAAATAGTCATAATTAATTGAGTATATCAGAATAGTTGGCCATGATTTTTTTGACATTTACTTTTTTAAATTTTGACAAAATTATTTAATTTATGGTTCAAAATGATGGTCATAGATCAACTCTATCTATAATCATCATTTTAAACCATAAATTAAAGTTTTCTATAAAAATTTAAAAAATGGTAAATGTCAAATTAAATTTAATTTTTTAATTAAAAAAATTTTTTTTTAAATATATTATTATAAATTATAGTTCATGTGTTATTCTGATATATCAGCTATATTGCTGTACAGTTTCATTAAAAACCATTCGCTAGTTTTAGCATGAAAGCGTAACAAACAAACAAACAAACAAACATGCTTACTTTCACATTTATAATACATAGGGATTCAAAACTTATTTATTAAAAATTGAACATGGAATGTCTTTGGAATTTTATTTACAGAATACATAGAAAATATAAATTCTAGGAAAATTAATTTTTCCAATTTTCTATTTTAGAATCCCTTTTCTCCGTTTAATTTTGCTGAAAATCGTAAAATATCGGAATTTTCATCCTACGATCACATGCCCATGATGTGTTTTTTCCAAGTTATCGTGAAAAATCCCTTTAATAGAATAATGTTTGAGATGAATAAATAATTGAGATGAAGATATCGAAGATATAATTTAAAAAACCATCAACACGATTGTTACCTTGCAATAGCGATTTTCGGCATGAATAGAAGAATTTGTTCCAATTATAGTTACTTTTTTTTGAAAAAACTTCTAAGTATATTTCGATTTATTGTAAATCGATCTCTCTGTAAATAAATTTTATACAAAAATTAAATTAATGATTCTACTTTTCTTGTTCCTACACTAAAAATGTGATGATCTTCTTCATCTGTTTTGTTTCGTTGTATTTTTTTTTTCGCTTCTTTTAATTTTCTGATTCATTATTACTATTTCAGTTTAAGAAAACTTTTTTTTCAAAAAAGAAAAAGTTAAAGAAAAAAAAATTTCAGTTAATAGTTATTCTCTTTTCCGTATATAATATTCATGTTTTTAATGAATTCAATTTTTTTTATTTTTTTTATAATAATAAAAATCATTTATCATTTATACTCAAACACTTGAGATGATGTTACATTTCTTTATTCTTTATTTTCTTCTTTTAATCTCTTACTTTTTTTCTTAGTAAATTTCGAATACAGAGTGGTTTCAGTTTTATTAATCGATCTTCAATGAATTGTTGTGTTCTTGACTATAATAATTAGTTTGCACGAGTCCTGCACGGCTCTGCAAGTAAAACCCTTATATATTATAAATGTGAAAGTAAGGATGTTTGTTTGTTACGCTTTCACGCTAAAACTAGCGAATGGTTTTTAATGAAACTGTACAGCAATATGGCTGATATATCAGAAAAACACAAGAACTATAATTAATAACGACTACATTTTTTGGGTTTGATTGCAAAGGAATCTGCACCATTCCATGAATACGGCAGACAAAAGTTTGGAATAGCAAGGCTGATATCTTCTCTCTGCCACAGAATTGGTAATATCTTATTGAATAACTGTATATATACTGAGCAAAATAATGATAGGAACCTTTAAACTATTCAAAATGAATGCCCAAACTTGCGTTTTAAACTCAGTACCGAAATTTCACCGTTGCAATACTTCCTTTACTTTATACACAGAGTAAAAAATATGGCAGAAAAAGAATTCATTTTAGTTCGACTCGAATTCACCACAAACAGAACAAATTGTGTATTAAAAAGGGTGGCACCACTCTGTAAATTCAAATTTTTTATGATGGTAAATTAGAGTTTCGCAATTTTCACACATAAATATACAAAAAGAAAGAATATTATTTAGGTGACAATTTCACACGTAAAAAATAAAGTTGATTGCAATATTTAGAATAAAACAAAAGCTTTTTATTCGTACAAGAGAAATATTTCTTTCTTTTATATAGAAGATAATGATTGGCAGTTTGAATTCAAAAAGAAAGACATCATCAACAAAAATGGCTACTTTATTTTTTTTTCACTATTTCATTTGTGACATAAAAATATAAATTACGAGAGTATAAACTTTTTAACAGTTATAAAAATGATTTTGTTGTTTTGCATGATCAAGATATCTAGATATTTCACAAATTATGGTCGTTTTATGTCTCGGAGATTCGTGATTTTTCCATAAAATTTTTAATAATCTTTACAGCTTCTTTATAGCTTACTAACTTACTAGGTAGTTCGACAAAATTGAGTACGGGTAAAATTGAGAGATATTACCAGTATAAAATTTGTTACACGTACTTTAATCGTCTTGTCACCTTAAAATTGATGAATAATTCTTACTGATGATGACTACTCGGTAGTCGAAATACGTATTTATATAATACAAACATTGATCTAGGAAATTGGGGCAAAAATCGAAATTTATTTATAAAAATCCTAGAGTTCTCATTTATTGTCTTTGATAACATAAGGAATCTTCTCTTCGATTGAATTGTTTAAAGCAATTTTAAAAGCTTTAAACTATAAATAATAAACTATCAATAAATTATATGATCATGAAAGAAAACTTTAGTTAAATATATATCATCAAACTATAATTCAAAATTATTATATGAATAATAACATTTCTCATATATAAAATATTGAATCCGGAAAACTACCATCTCATATCTATCTACGACAATAAAATTGTAAATAGAATATTTATAGAGGTTCTTCCATACAGACATGGAACATATACATAGATTGTACACAGCCACACAAACGTCACCAACAATAACTTATATGAATGTGTACTAAATCTCCATTACTCCTTTTTTTATCACTCACCTATACGATACCGATACGGAGTATTCAATACAGAAAGTTTAAAAAATATTTTAAGTAGTTTGCCAATTTAATTGCAAATAAAATCAAAATGCGAGTAGATAGTTTTCAAATGCATGTCTCTTCGAGGCATTCAGGAAACTGAGGCCCAGGAGTAGGTTACTGAACGTATTTGATAATCAAGAAACAAAACAGTGTTCATGACTGAATTTTGTTATCAAAATATGAGTTGAGTTTGGTTTGTGGCATCGTAGCTCATAAACGGACAAACGAACTTTTCGTGTGAAAGGAAGTTTGATCGAGAGTGTTCTTTGCTATATTTTAAGAAAATCTGCTCAACGTAAAAGATCATTACTCTTTTCTAAACAAACATATAACCCTCGAACAAATAATCTTTCAAACAAACAAAAAATCTAAATAGGTTCATTCGTGTAGGAACTACGATGCCACAGGCAGACACATTGATACACAGATATACAAACACGTTTATAAACACACTTATATCAACCATCTTTTTATTCGGGAGCTTAAAACAACTTTCTGTAGAATTTTTGCGATAAAAATTTTGAGCTGCCACTCAAATATGATGATAAAATACAGTAACAAAATGGTAATGTATTCGCTCCGTGCATGAGTTTTACCACTGTAATGACACAGTAATTTATTAATATAATTATTTGGGTAACCATATACGTCATAGGGATTGTATTTATGTTTTACACAGAAAGCTTAATACTATTTTCTAGCAAATTAAATAAGTAATTATGTTATTTTACATTTAAAAATTATTATTTATGCAATTTCGTCTCTTATTTTCGCAATTTCGAATGCCACAAGTTTAATTAATTATTATTTTCCGATAATTTTAATTTTACATTTACTATATCATTTACAGATAAAAATATTAAAATTGGTCATATTTTAATAAAACGCAAATTTTATAAGATTAAAGCTGCGATCGATTTAGCATTCCTTTCCACCTACAATGCTCTTTGTCTGCTTTACGTATATAAAATAGGCTAAGAAAATTATAGAATGATGTCACATGCGTTAAAAATATCCCGCTTCAGAGCTCCCTCAATACGACACATATCGCTTTAAGTTTAGAGAAGAATGATAATAGTTCTAGAAACATTTTTGGATTTTTTTAACAGTCTTCTCTCTGCCTCTAATAATATGTTTCAAACTTTAAATTACAAAATCGTTTCTCATAAACATACCTTTTTTGTTTTGAAAACGGAACCGCGACCCTTGTTAATTCCCCATGTGTTCAAAAATACTTTGTTTTTAAATTTTAATTACTACGGTTTATAGAAAAAAAAAACTACTATTTTTGTAATTATTTCAATGTAATAAAGCAAAAAATAGCTTGTCGAACTCAAGTGTACATATTTTCCAAATCGTACGTTAAATTAAAAGTATTTTAAATTAAATTCATGTTTTCAGAAACTTTCTGTACAATAGCCTCATGTTTGTGTATTACTCGAAAAATCGACCTCTTGAATATACTTTAAACATACGTAGAGTATAAATGTAGGTGGCAGATATCTCTTCTAACACATTTTATATTAGACAGGCAGACAGACAGACAGACAGGCAGCAAACAGGCAGCAGGAGGCAGTTATGGCCATTTAGATTCAAATCACACATATATAACATGGAATAAGTAGTAGTAATAGTAGAATTGCAAATATTCAAATTGCATGGTGATATCAATAAAACATTTTGCTCTCAAATGTTCCATTTAACTAACAGTTCTTCTCTATGGTTTGTCTTTTTTTTAGTTTTTATTTGTATTTTGTGTGGTTTGTCGGTATTATTATAGATATATATTTAAAAGCATACCATACTTGTTTATTAGACTTACACTTATCGATATGAGTTGTAAATGATATTGGAAATGGATATTGGTTGATCGATTTTTGGTTTGATTTATGGTTGGTATGTTTGTTAGAAAATAATCTCTTTGAAATAATCGTTAATAAAACGATTTCAGAACATGTTGCAAAACTTGTAGATAAACACTCACTCAAACTGGTAGATAAACTATCTACTATCTAATAGTTAAACTACTTATATAAATATCCAGCAATTAAAAATTTAAAAACATGAATTTTATTCTTATTACATCTCATTTAATCTCAAAAACTCACGCTTTTCTAATGGGTAGTTATATGTTCCCTGTTCCCGCGTTGTAAAGTCGTCAGATTTATTCATTTACGCGCCTTGTTATCAAACAAAAATATCGTGTACTATAAAGCATTGCAATAAAAATATCATTATTGCTAAAGTCTTACAGTGTACAAAACAGGATACTTATTTTTGTAAGTAATAGTTGCTTATTTTTGAGACATTAAGTCATTAAAGAAAGTAATCACTCTGAAATACTTTTGACAGAACGAAGTCTGTCGGGGCAGCTAGTTTGAAATAAATATTTATTATAATATTATTAATTAATAAGTTGGACAAAAATAAACGGGAGTTTTATAACTAAATTTTTAAATTCTAAAACAGGGGACCTTGGCACTGCACCGGCTCTGCCCTATCGTAATTTCGGCCCTCATCAAATTAATTACAATTCGTATGATATAACTTGAAAGGTTCGAAATCTGTGTAAAATACCCCCATGCTCATTTGAAATTTAATAATTTTCAAACTAATATTACGAAAAATGTTCATATTTATTATTTAATCAATTTTTATAGAATACATTTCATTTATAAATATTATGTGTTTCATATTATAGTTTTATCATAAAAATAAATTAAATTATTTACAACTATTTATCGAGAGTGTACATCGATTTTAGACAAATATTATTTTGTCTAGATTTCACTTCGTTTCTTTTTATTTACCATCGATACATTTTCTTTTATGGGCAGTAATTTTAGATCGAATTCTATTTGTTAAAACTTGGTCCAACTAAGCAAAATCAAAATAATCTCTATAAAATTTAAAACATTATTTATTTGATTTTTTGGCGCTTTAATTTTTTCTAATTTAACCGGCATAAAAACTATAATTTTTTGTCCACATAACCAATTTATTATTTAATTTATTTATTAATCTTCAAATTTCACTATAATCTTCCAATCAGAGCTACCCACCAATCACAAAAATTCGTCTGTGGACTGTCCTTGATAGTCAGCTGATGAATTTTGTCGTATTGTCTAAAAGAATTTATAATAACACATTTCTGATCTAAGCATTTTCCCGAAGTTTCGGTTTTTCAACGAGCATTTTTCGTCGTAAATACATAGTCAGACAGATTTATCAATTCGTTATAACAATACTTCTATTATTTCAATATAAAAAATTTTATATGGGTAATTACTCTTGCGTTGTGTTTATGAACAGTGTGTCCCATTTCCAGTTTACGCCTTCGTATTTTGGACTAAAGAAAACAGTTTTAATCATTTTTTACTCCACATTTACTTCAACACTGGGAGAAGCCTGTTTGAGAATCAATACTTTAAGTCGTTTAATCATGTTTTAAATACTCAAATGTGGAATTTCATAAATAAATTCCATGTTTTTCCTTAATTTTTTCTTAATTGAGTATGAAATAAAGCAATACCAAGAGTTAGTTTATCTCACGACTGAAAATAGATATAAAATAAGCTACGATGCTTAAACAATACCGAAGAAATATTAAATAATAAAATTCACAAAGTTTCAATAACAGAATATTCTAGTAGACTTAATATACAGATGATATGTATTGACTCGTTTATACACCGTGTTCTATTTTTGAGTATTTCAGAAAAGGTGGCCATGAATTGTATCTAGTTCAGCAATTTTACAGAAATTTTTAATTTATGGTTCAAAATAATGCTCGTAGAGTTAAATGTCATAACTATTTAATTAGCTCATGTGTTATTTTGATGTTTGAGCTATATTATTGTTAAGTCTCAATCAAATCCATTCCCAGTTTTCGTGTGAAAGCGAAACTATACTATATGAATATTTTTAATGATAACAACCATTATTAAAAAAACTTTGTGGGTGAGTATACTTTTCCAATTTTAGCGATATAATTCGAATTACAAAAGGCATGCAATTATTAAGCCAGCTCAGCTCAAAGTTCATCTCACACGGCTAGTAATTAGTATTGGAAATCGAGTAATTAATATTGAAAATAAAAATAAACTATTTTCTCTACTTCGGAATAAGACAGTGATTAAATTGGAAATGGGACACATTGTAGATGTAGTTTGTTGCATTTGAAAAATAAATTATTGTAGATAATAAAATTTATATATTATTATAAAAATGTTGACTTCATTCATGAACGATGTTTATTTATTTTTATACACATAAAATTGATTACAAATTTAATTTAGAAATGAACTTTAGTTGACCTTTTAAAATCAATATTTAATAAAACTTTGATGCAGATATTGATACAAATTATTTAATAAAATTATGGACCGTGAGTTCATAATGAAGTAAAAAAACTGTCATCCTTTTGGAATGTTAACCATTTTTTGTTATAAAAAAATTGACGTTTTAATTGTGGTTCAAGCTTCACGCTTATATGAATTTAATTACTAAATAATTGTGTTTTTTTATGGTATTTTAACAATTATTAACAATTTAACGAGGAACTTGTACAGTTTTAGTGATATTAATTATTTCTAAATTTTTGAGACTAAAGATTTGAGCAAAAACATTTTCGGGTCTGCACGGTATAAAATGTTGGAATTTATCGGTCGAATTTAATTGTGTAGTAATTTTAGTGATACAATTATGATAATAATTAATAATTTTAATAATAAGTTTAAACATGTAAATGACGTTGTTGTAAGTAACTTTATTTATATTATAATTTTTATTGAAAGCATTCTTACTGGTACATAATCTATGAGTACATTTATTTTCTGTATAAACTCGTCATTTTTAATATACAAAGAATTAATTCAATAAATATTTACAGCATAATGAATAAACATGGTAATGACTATTTCGATTTTTTTGACGTATGTGCAAAACGCATGAGCAAATCTCTTTTCACGGTACCAAAGATTATTGAACGGTTTACTGAAGTGTTGACGGGTTAAGATACGATTTAACATGGTTCAGTTTTAGTCAATTGGTTGGTATATTTAACCCATATACAAAAAGTTCGAACTATGACAGAAAATATCTTACTTAATTGACGGAAAAAATGTATTTATCAATTCTCAAAGGGGGGGGGGTGTTCTTAACATCTACTAAAAATTTTATTTCATTCTGTAAAAAAGTCCCTTAATTTTTTTGTACGGGAGCGTTTTTCAGGTCAAAAACAGGTCACCTCTGTTAGAATAGATAGAATCACTTATTTTTATTAAATTCTTAAACAGTTGCCTAAAATTGTTTTCCGTTATTGAAATATTCCGGGAGAAAAATCATCCTATATAATATAGTAAATAGCTAAATTATAATTTAGTGAAGAAACAAACCACACACAGTCCAAAATCATAATAATGCATGATGGTAGTGGCACTTGTCCAACATCAATCAAAACTAATAATATACTCCTCCTCATCCTTGTAAGCATAATATTATTATTATAAATTAGTACATTAGTGGTTAGCTAATGTAACATATACCGGATTACATCCAAACATAACCATCTGATAAATCTCTAATAATATTATAGAAACATCATAATTTAATGTAAAATTAATTATTATTACGAAACTAATTTATAATTATTATCACTTAAATCTTATATATGTAGTAAGGAAATCAAACTAAATTAAATTCATCAACTTCGTAATATCCTCTAAGTACTTAAATGTAGTAACCAATTTTTTAGAATTTTGGTCTAAAAATTCTTCTGTTTGTATTTTCTTAAAGACTATAATAATTTAAGAAGCCTTCAATCTAAAACAAAACCAGTAGTTAAATTTTTATACCATGTATATGAAATATACCAAGGTATACTAAGTTTCGTCCCAAGTTTGTAACGCTTAAGAATATGGAAGCTATGAACAAAATTTTGGTATAGGTGTTCATAAAATCACCTAATTAGCCCATTTCCGGTTGTCTGTCTGCCTGTCGTCTGTCTGTCCGTCTGTCATCACGATTACTCAAAAACGAAAAGAGATATCAAGCTGAAATTTTTATAGCGTGCTAAGGACGTAAAAAGTGAGGTCAAGTTCGTACATGAGCAACATAGGTCAATTGGGTCTTGAGTCCGTAGGACCTGTTTAAATGTAAAAAAATATTCCCTATTAAAAAATAAACAACTTTTGTTTGAAACATTTTTTCGTAAATTTCACTGTTTACCCGTGAGAGCGCATATTCTGCGCAAATTGTATACTATGTATTAAATGGGAATATCAATTATATATGTATGACATGTATGTATGTGTAATGTGACTGAGTAATAAACACTGTCTTTACATGGTATTTCAACTTAACTCAGTGAATTGTTTGTTTTCACTTGTTATTTTAAAAATTCTGTATAAGTTATTTTTTGGCAAACCTAGTGGATCAGTTGGTTAAAGCGTACCGACTATCGTAGGCGGTATACTCAGGCTAGCGATTTTCGAGTATTCTCAGGCACCCCGAGTGATTGACGGTATTACAAAACGAACACTTCAAACCTGACCATACTTATATAATTTTTTTTGTAAAATTGCTCTTCTCAGTGCTTCCACATGGTCAGTAGACCATATACAACGAGATTATAACGTTTTCACCAAAAATCAATTTTTTACCAAACATAAGTGACAGTCCATTCAAGCCTTTCAGCAAACCTGGTTTTAAATACCACCCAAGACAAGCTTTCAAATAAAGAAAATGCGTCAAAATCGATCATTTTCTTTGTGCTTAAAAACAAATAAACGCTTTAGACTCTTTAAGCAATCTTTTTCTTCTTTGGAATAAAAAAATGTCCATCACTTTCTAGAAATATATTTTATCACTGTAAAAATAACGCTTTACAAATTTGGGTTGAGCAACTCCTACAAGTTAAGATTAGTTAAGTAACAAGTATCGCGATTTACTAGCGTTTTTTATTAGTCTTAGCTGATTACAAATAGAGAATGCTTTTACCGGCAAAATAATTTTAATTGGATATATTTCTTAAAGAGATATAATCTCTGTCTTCTTTATTGAAAAACATTTTTCTTTCCCCTTTGAAAAGCAGACTTTTTTTTGTCTTTTCTAAGACTTTTTTCAAATTCCGAATAAATTTAGTGCAAGCTAACCACAAAACTGCATTTGTACGTCTGTTCATAATGTTTTATGTTTATTTTCTGATAATGATTAGAGATACAGAGGGAATTGAAATTATAAAAGTAGCTTTATTTAAAAAAAATAAGTAAATTTTTTTAAAAATTAATTAAAAGACTTTGCAAAGAAAAAATTTTCTAATTTACAGTCTCCCAATACAGTTTTCTGTCTCTTGTCAAATTCGAACTAATTCGTAAATGATCATTACAGATTAAATCCAAATCAAAATCGTTACAAGATTCCTGCCAACGGAATAAATAGCACGTAATTTTGCTTATTTTTGGTTGATTTAATGTGATGACCTGAATTTTATTTAATCTATATACAAAGGTTATGCGAGTGTTTCAAAGCATAAATTTTGTGACTATAGGTGTATTGAATGTATAGTAATGATCAAATAAAAACAATATGTATTCATTATATCCTTACTCTATTAATATCGTAGGTAAAACAATATATAAATTATAATTATGAATGGTCTCATTTACTGTACGTACCTACGATCAATCGATTTTATTTATATATTGTACCTAAAGGTATGTATATAGGTAACCAAACACATTATATTAAAGCTTACCATTATTAATAATAATACTGACCTATACCAATAGTAAATTATAATTACATTGAATATAAATAGTACATGCAATACCTTACAATTAGTTTATAATACACATCGATATTAATAATATGACTTTGAATATACCACGTGAATAAGTTTAATATCTATATAAATAAAAATAAAACGCTAAAATGTAAGTACGCGTATAACTTCCCAGCGATTGTACTAAATTAGATAGTTCTTTCTTTGTTATGTTTGCTATTATCAGGAGAAGGTTTAAATGAAAGATAATATTTGAAAAATTTATAAGAATGGTTGAAGTTAAAGAACATTTGCCACAGTCAGTACTTGAATGGGTAGCCGCTGTGTGTTTTTGTTTTTTTATTATTTATTTTTGTTTCTGTTCGAAGCATTTTTTCTAAAAAACAAATACATACCGTAAAAGACCTTAAAAATGACCATTAGTAGTGGTCACTTCTGCTATTTGAATATAAATAATTATGCGTTAGATTTCTATAGAAAAGAACTCCTTTTTGATAAATTGATTAGAACACAAATTTTAGAACTTTTTAAGCTGTACAATTTAAATTATTGTTTCTACTTGCTTGATACTCGCCGCTTCACTGGGCTATGAAGAAACAACCACCGCTTTATAGCCTCTAGCTCCGTTGATCTCACTTATCGTCCTTCCATAATACTCGAAGAGATTGTTTTACACAGCTAAAATATACACAGTTTTCGATTTTTTTAAGTGTAAAATAGTCATAATTAATTGAGAATATCAGAAAAGAAGGCCATGATTTTATTAAAGTCCATTTATTATTTGAAATTTTTACAGCAATTTTCATTTATGGTTCAAAATGATGGTCATAGATGGAGCAGTAAAATATTAGATTTTTTTTTTAAATATCTTTATGAATTACAGCTCATGTATTATTCTGATGTATGAGCTACATTTTTTACAGTTTCAATCAAATCCATTCGCTTGTTTTTGTGCGAAAGCGTAACAAACAAACAATCATTTAAAGGGAAACATATAAAAAATATATATAATACATATAAAATTACAAAGTCAATAAGATTAGATAACATTTACAGCCACTGGCTGAAATAAGATTATATGTTATAAATTATGAGTACTTTATAATTTATGCTAGGGCGATCTATGAATTTATTGCTTCAGACCTTACCTTATAAAGTACATATAGACTAGTCTACGCAGCAAAAGACGAATTTTGGAGGACCAAGAAAGAAGAAATCAACTATACAACTATTTTTATTGAAAAACCTTAGAAATATAATCAGGATTTTCTTCTATTTTATAACACTACAAACAAACACTATGTACCTAAACGTATAATGTAATATAATGGCTAAGGTCATGTTTGACTGACAAAATGTGATTCATTAATTATAATAACAACAACACAATAGAATACAAGTCTGTGTGAGTTCATGTAGTATGTCAGTGCATTCGACTGTAATGTCATTTTGTGTATCTATCTATCTGTATGTATCTGTCTCTATGTATCTATTTGTCTATGTATCTAAATATGTGTCTATGTGAATCTAAATATGTGTCTATATGTGTTGTTGTATTACATGCATAGCGAAATTTATATTTATTGAAATTGTTAAATATAAATATGTTACTACAATATTATTTGTGTACAGACCAATAGTGGACCTCTATGCATGGGTAAATTTTGGACGGTTGCGGTATATAAATATTATAGGCTTTCTACAAATAAATTTTAATTTATTGCAAAATAAAACTTTCGTTGAAATTACATTTTGTTCAACGATAGATTTTTGAATTAAACTGGCAACTCCCAGAACTAGAGTTAATTTTACGACAGCTTAGTTGCAAATATTCCTTTCCTTATTGATCTTATGTAGGGATGGCATACTTCTCGCACTTGGGAGCGTTTGAATATTTTTCCTCAGAATAAAATCTAGCGCGGTGTTAATAATGGGGAAAAGCTTTGGATACTGTACTTTATACTGCTAAAAGAACATCAAAAAAAGGATTTTAAAACCATTGCCTTGAAAACTTCGATTTTCTAAGCTACAATTTTCGTAGTTATTTTTCTTAATACGCATCAGTAAATTTCATCGCGTCTAGGTAATGGAAGTATCTTCATATCTACCGAATTTCAATAAGAAAAGCAATATTAAAATCTAGTCATCTTGAAATCAACTTTTTCGAGACTTTTTTATTTTTTGTATCATAAATACCATCAGAAAAATTTGAAAAATTTTGGAAAGCCGACATAAAATCGACATATTTATGGCCACATTATTGTTTCGGTTCACTGATTGTTTATTTGCTACAATTTTCCCAATAAGCTGGCTGCTTTCGTATAATCGTGTAAAATGATACACATTATTTATGGAAAATGACCAGGAAATAATTTCATGATACTTGAAGGCCAACCACTATCCGCGCGCTTTAGTTTACAAATTGGAGTGATATGGGAATATTGAAGATATGAGTCATGTGGACAGAATTCATAAAGATTGTTCGAAAACATCCAGCGTATTGGACAAGGGACAGGTAATTTTTTTTGAACCTTTTTCGTTAATATGATTATTTTTATACACCGTCTCAAAATGTTTTCATATTGAAAATAAATCTAATTAGTTTCATCAGTGAACAAAAATTAAATTTAAATACTATTATGAATAAAAAATGAACTTTTTAAATCGGAAAAAGCTTCGGACTCGTTCTGTGGTTGAGTTCCTTTATTTCGTAGAAATGCCGAACATAAAGTATAGTCAAATATTTTTGTAAATAATGAAAGTTTTATGGTATATATACATTTTTTTTGTGTTATAATCGGCGGTTAAATTAAATTTTGTTTGAGGTATATATTTTTTTTCTTGATTTATTCAAAATCTCTTTTAATACAGTAACCTTGTCGTTTGAAAGTACGGAGTAATCTGCATCAAATGCGTTAGTTCCAAATTTTTACAGACTTGTTTATGATGTTGGTCTAATAAAAAATCCAATTTTGTGACCTCGAGCGCTGAACGCAATTTTGACCCTGCACAACACTAGTACACTCCGTCGGAGGTAAGTAAATACCTCCCATTAGAGTAGTTGGAGTGACGTCTGAAATATTGCAAAAAATTGCTAAGTTAGAAAAAATGATGAATTTTGTACAGTTTTTTCTCGGAAACTATTGGGTCTTCAGTGACGATTCTAGTATTTTATTATAGCAAATTATGCCTACTTTAAAAACATCTTAAAAGGTACTTCAAAAACTACCATTTTATGGGTTTTTTCGATTTTTGACAAAGTTGCGTTCGTCGCACGAGGTCACAAACTTGGATTATTCATTGAAATAACATCATAAACAAGTTTGCAAAAAAATCAGAACTACCGGATTTAATGCAAACTGTATGTATAAAGTAATTGTAATATTTGCTACTCTTGTAACTTTTTGCATCATATTGTACACAAAATATATTTAGTAATTTTAAAATAGTTATAATAAATGAAATACATGTATTTCTATAGCAGATGTGAATTTTAACAGAAATTAACATGTGTTAATTTTCCAAATATAACACTAAACATTGTATGTAGTGTAGTATGTTATATGTGCCATGTTACACTCATACATGGTAACATTTGATACAATTTATACATTGATACACATAAATACTATTTATTTCAACAGTTTTCTATTATAAAACTCTCTCATAATATAATTGAAATATTTTTCATGCTTCATGTTTATATTGTTCATGTGTGTGTACTAGTACTACCTACCTAATGGGTAGCAAGCAGCTTTTATGTTTTATTATTAAATTGAATTGAAAAACCTATTAAAAAATCAATCATATACTCTTTTTATCTAAATTTTATCGAAACTTATGTCATACTGTGTGTTTGATCGCAAATATTATTTAAACTTTCAAAAAGGACGGATTTGAATGGGATAGCATTGTCAGAAAATTCGTTATGTATTTAAAAGAATCAATACATAATTTTTATCTCCTTGAACAAGTGACATTTACAAAATTTAAAAAACCCCCGAAAAATGAGATTTAATTCTTTTAAACCAATTTTTGGAAACTTAGCTATAAAATATTCTCAATCAAGTCGGTTTGACCGTTTAGGGGCTACGATGCCACTGAGAAACACACAGCACACATATAAACACTTATAACACTCGTTCTTAAATCATTATCAAATTGATGGTCAAGGATATCAGAAGAGATGAAAAGGATACTTAGAGAGCTATCATTTTTTGGGACAAATTTTTGGAGATATTTTTATTGAAATTGAAATATTTGAGTTGACTTTGTTCTCTTGAAATATTGTTTTTAATTACTTAATTATTTTACTATTTCACTTTTCAAAATGAATGTAGGCAGGTTTATTTGACCATTCATTTCCATAGTAATTATTTATATGTTAAAATTATAAGTCATGCCTTTTTCAAACTGAATTGATTTTGAAGATCATCGCCAATTTTTTAGATTTTCGGGTACGGAAACCTAAGCTCGAAACAAACTAGAAACATAGCTAGGAACACTCTCTGTAAAATTACCTTTCATATGAATCCAAAAAAATTAAAATAGGTTCATCCGTTCAGGCGCTACGATGCCACAGACAGACAAACACACAGACACACACACACAACTTGGACAAAAGTCCAAGAGGAACCTTTGACTTAAAATTGATCAGTAAATACACTCGTAAGGTATGACCATCGAGTCACAATACACCCTTTACATAATTTACCAGGTGCTGGGAGACTACTAGAGTCCCGATAATCTTTATACGAAGTTAAAAACGTGCAAACTTGTCTTGGGAATCCTTTAAAAAAAATATGCCACAAAATGCCAGTAAAAAATATTGTAATGTCTATATATTGGCCAATAAATTTTTATTTCCCTCATCAAAATGGTGTAAAAAGTTTTCTGGTTTGCCTTTCTGTATATGTGGCTTCAACTCGCTAAAACTATAAAATTATTTTAATTGAATTTGAGTATACTTTCGCTTACATTATTTCCAGCTTCTTCTACAATTGGATAGTAAGAGAACCTTAAGCGAAGGATATTCAATATAATTATACATAGATGCTGTTCAATTTTATATTATTGTTCATGTTTTTAAAAAATGTACATGGACAAAAAAAAAATACATATTACATTTATTTTTTTTAATTGATTTCATTAAAAAAATTTCATTTAATACCAATTTCATTTATTGGAAATTAAAACCCTTTAACATTTACACGATAGCAGTGAGAGGTGAATAGCTTTAGGAAAGGATTATAATGTGAGTTTGTTCTCTATTAGAGGCGTTGACAAACACCATTTTGAATTTTCATCTTGGTAATTTAAAGATTTTATATTTTTCAACCATGTTTAAAGGTAAATAATGATTATTGAAACTACTTTAAACAGAAATATATTTTATCTTATTTTTCATGGAAATTAAACAAAGCCATTCAAATAGCACACGTAATCAATTACTCCCAGAACTTTTATTATAAAAACAAACTTCAATATCAGTAAATGAGCAGAAAATTTGAGTAATAATTTTTTGGATAAATTTAAAAAGGCAAAAATGTATAAAATTTGTTTGTAGGACTTTTATATAGTGCATGTTTTCCATTGATGTACGTTTAACAGAAGAAAGAACTTATTTTTAAAGTTGGTTCTTTGTTAACTAAAAATACGATTCTTCTTTTATTGTTAAATTCAAATTCATATGTAACTATAAAATATCAGGGTGATGGTATTTTGCAGAATCCATTTATTTTATTCAATTTTGAAAATAATTTTTATATTTACTGAAATTTTCCATTTTCCCTTGAGCACATGAACTATGAACTATGATATTCATAAAAAAATTTATTCAATAGAAATAAAAAATTCAGGCGTGTATTTTGTATATATTTATATATACAGGCTGATTTCTAAAAAGTTTTCCACTCCTATATGTAATACCTAAATGGAATTAAAATAGATAAACCACGTATCGGTTCATTATGAAGGAGAACGAAATGCAGTACTCATTATTTTATACTTAGACTACACTTATTTATACTCTACTTTTTCCCTCGACCTAAGCTTTTGACATTATTAAATTAAAGTTTCAGGTATTTTTTAATAAAAAGGTTTTATTTTTAATTTTTAGACATCAACTTCGCAAAAAGTATGATTTTACCGGTTTTTAGCTAGAAAATGGAGGTCTAATAAAATAAAAGTTTTTCTCCGACTGAGAACAAGAATCTGTTTCAAAAAGTACGTTGTTCTGTTTTAAAAAAAAACAAAGTTGAACACTAAGTTTGACAATGAAAACAAAATGTTGCATTTTTTATTTCTCATAAAAATGAAGAAGTACGTTATTACACCTTTTCCGATTTTCCATTCAATTTTCGAAATATAAGACTGGAAACTTTTTAAAAAAGCATCCTGTACACGAAAAAAATGTCGTGGTTTATTATTTCATATACGAACAAGAAAAAATTTTCATATTTTTAACATTTATTATAATTTAAAAAATATTTATATGTAAAATAAATGATATATGTTTTACTTGTTATATAAAATACTAAATGATACAGTAGGTAAATTGAATTTTTAAATATTTTCCGAAACAAAAGGCGTTAACGGTCTCAACGCTACAAAATGGAAGCAGCTCTTAATTATGATTTATTCTTACACTTACGTGTAACAAATCCATCGAAAATTTTCATTTAATTTCTGAAACTCACCTGAAACATAGAAAGAAAAAAAATTAATTAATTTAATTTTTTAAATCATAAAGAATAACGATAATACAAAATTTTTCAATAGGTACTTTGTTACTCGATTATATTAAAATCAGGAAGTATTCCGAGGACTTTTAAAAAAGAGCTTAAATTACATTACAAAAATATCTTTCTGTATTGGAAAAACCACTAATGACCTCTTGTAGTTTTTAGAAAAAAACCTAAGGAAGTTGAAAGCATTCCTATAATCGCTACCATATTGCTAACATTTTCTAGAAGTTAAGAGAATAATCGATTATGTGCGATAGAACTGCCTAATTAAAATTAATAATTTATTTAATTAATATTTGTTTTTAGGATACAAAAAGATTAATACTTTCATTACTTAAATACAACAAAAGCTTTAAATAAATTTTCAAAAATAAATATATACCAATAAAATTAAACAAAAACTTTTCATCAAATAAGTTTTAGCCATAAATATATATATAGCATATTAAGTACTTTGAAATATTCAAAAACTTTTTAAACATTCATCATCATATTTTCAAAACCAATTTTCGTTAATTAACTAAACAAATATAAAATACACTGTTCGATAAGTACTTAAAAACTTTGTTTTATAGTTAAGAGAAAAACAATTTTATGAGAATGGACCTTTTATGTATAGAAGAATGCACGTACTTCAAGCAAAACGTAATCAAAACCAATAAAATCTCTAAGAGCACTTATAACAATTAAATAAATAACAATTTTGTTTTTTCGCTCAAATATTATCGAACCTATCTGACACGGCTTGTATGAGACTGAACACTCTCACGTGCAGCGATATAACTATCTTCACCGACAGCCAAACAGCTCTTAAATCCTTCAACTCAGTCTACCTAACCTCAAAGGTGGCATTGGATTACTGAACGTCCTTAAACGAGTTAGCGGAACAAATGAATGTAAACCTGATATGTGTACCTGAACACAGGGATATTACAGCAAATTGTGAATCTGACGAGGTTGTTAGGAATGGCACAATGCTGCCGCACATAAGCATCAATAGACATCCGGAAGTTCCGTTTGCGAAGTGCAAGTTTCTCCTCAAAGAGGATATCCTAAAAAAAGCTAATCTTAGATGGAGGGAAAAACATTCTTGTAGTACTGTAAGTGCTAAGACAGGTATGGTCTAAGTACAATCGCAGGCGTTCCGAAGATCTAATATCATTTCCCAGGACCTTTGTTAACAAAAATATTGCGGCTACTACAGGACACTGGCTGGGCGACATGCACACTAAATGTCTGGGCCTGACAGTTGCATTCTCTCTTTCACTGACTCACTTGAGCCAGCCTTTCTTTGACGACTTCTCCGACCTCTATACGGCATGCTCTTTGATTGTTCATTAATAGGAATTCGTGTCCATGACAGGAAATAAAAAGTTTAGTAGATATTTTACAGAACGGTAACTATTAGCAGTTCTGGAGCAAATATTCGTTCCATAATATTTGATTTTGTAAAAAAATCTTTTATGCTGTATTTGCTTTAGAAATCTGTAAAAAAATTTTTTGTCTTCAATGGCTTGTCAATTTCTATTGGTTCGAAACTTTACATATATAGCTTTATAACCAACCACTGTTTCAAATTTTTCATACAACGATAAAATATAGTTTTTGATTTTCGATTACTAAAGAGACATTCTTAACATATTGCATGGGAGAATAATAATTAAAATTGGCAGTACATAGTCGGTGTGGTACTGAAGTCGTGTGAGTCCACACAACTAACTTTCCAGAGGGGAAAAAACATTTTAAAAAAGGTCTTGTTACCCTTCATAGATTATTCTTCGAACATGTACTGCAGCTTATGCTGGAACGATCATTATTTCCAAAGATAAATGATGTGTTTTATCAACTTTCCAGATTCTGTTTAGTCAGTTTTTTCCAGTTTTTTTTATAACCATTAAAAAACGGCTTAACTAATTCTGCTGAAAGACTCTTTCAGTTCTTAAATACGTGATTATTCGTTGAATAAGCCCAGTTACGTGTTAATGTCATAACTGGCTCGTGAGATAATCGAGGCGAAAGAATCCGAACGAACATACGCACATACGCACACACACACACACACACACACACACACACACACACACACACACACACACACACACACACACACACACACACACAGAGACATCACATTGAAAAGGTTTGATTCGGATATTGCAGCTTTGAAACCGCGGAAATACGTAAAACTGGAGATTTTCAAAATCGGCCCCAGTACATTAACTTCCTCTGGGAAGTGAAAAATTATCTTTTGTAAATATTATAAACCACATGAAATTAAAAAAAAACCTTAGTAACACGTTTAGGAAAACGTTGACCTTTATTTGTCTATAAAGTTATTTACGTGGGTTTCCCATATGCGAAATTTCATTCTCACTTCCATCTCTCCTCCCCGATTGTCCATCCGCTGGGGGTTGGATATAAAAAAACAAGTAGGTTGTATATCGTGTAAAAATTCGAGCTCCGTTCATTTGAAATCGAAGTCTTATGCAATTAGAGCAGTTAACATTTTGTTCTACGATGATCTAAAATGTCTGTCATTTTTCTCATTGTGAAATTTATGAGTGTATGTTATATATACTGACACATTTTGTAAATAAAAAACTAAAAAAATATTATGAATTTGAATATAAATACCGAGTTAAAAAAACTAAATAACAACGATATATTCTACCGCACAATATGCAATTTTAAAACATATATAAACTAAAAATAATTTCAAAACATAAAGTCATTTTATTATTATTATTATTTACATTTTACCTACTTCATATTATGCTTTGGATTGTTGCCAACATATGAATATGTATGTATAGAAATATTATTAAATACTATTATTTAATTTCGTTTTAAAATTATTTATTATTAAATAATATTATTTTATTTTGAATAGGACCGAACTAAAAACTCAACTAACTTTAAACTTATAAATCATTTTAAAATATAATTTGTTATACATTATTTATAATTATTTAAGTTTCACTTGGTGAGATTTTTTTTATTAATTTAATTTGATAAATCATAAAATTATGTAATAATTTTCAATAAAAATTCACTTCAAATATTAAGGTGCTTTACAAATATTATGTAAAATATTGCTCGCGGCTTTTTCGCTCATTTGATGCCTACTGTTTAGAAAAAAAGATTAATTAAAAAAGTTATTCAAATAATTTATAACAATAATTTTAAACCTATACCTTTATAGGAAGTTGAAATTTTGAGTATGTGTAGTTTTTTCTCAAAAGGGCTTAGGAGACATTTTATCACGAAGTATTTCATAGAAATAGAGGTTTATCTATGTACACATATCGACGTAGGTAAATACATAGAATTACCTTAATAAATGTTTGTATTTTACAAGCTTTTGCAATGTTTGCATCCCTATATATTATAAATGTGAAAGTAAGGATGTTTGTTTCTTTGTTACGCATTCACGCAAAAGTTAGCGAATGGTTTTCAATGAAACTGTACAGGAGCATAACACAATAAGAGCAATAACACAGGAGCTATAAATTATAAAGATATAGATTTTTTTTAAAATGATCAGAGATGGAGCAGAGTCATCATCATTTTGAACCATAAATTAAAGATTTCTGTAAAAAATTAAAACAGTAAATGTCACATTCATGGCCACCTTTTCTGATATACTTAATGAATCATCACTATTTTAAAATTTAAAACTGTGTATATCTTTTAGCTGTCAAAAAAACAATCCCCTCAAATGTTATGGAAGGGGGATAAGTGAGATAAAGATAGGTGGAGGCTATAAAGCGGTGGTTTTTACTTTTAAGCCTAGTGGAGAGGGCGGGTATCAAACTAGTATATGTATATTTGTTTGATCAAATCTTGCCATTGTATTTTAAAACAGTTATAATCAACCAATTGACTTAAATTTTTGCATACATGTGTAGTTTGGATGACAATTCATGGTTAGCTAAGTGACGTCATTCGAAATCGAAACAAAAAAAAATGCATTCGCATAATTTGGGTATCAAATGAAAGGTTTGCTGAAAAGAATACGAACAACATATGTAAAATATATGACAATGTATTTTTATGACTAGCACGGTCTGACTTTTCCATCATATTTGATATAAATTTAGTTTAAAAAAAATTAATTGAAAATTATATTTCAAAGAACGAGCTGTTATTGTACCAAATAATCAAAAAGAATTACTTCTATGAGTCGCTCATACATGAAAATTTATAAGAGCCCCTCTAATTTTTACAAATAGTAATGTATGAGTGACTCAAAGAAATAATAATTTTCTATTTTTATGTACAAGTTCAAGTTCAAGTTCAAAATAAGTTTATTTATCATCAATAATATATGTATATTAAAAAATATCTTAAATTTATTGTTCCTAGCCAAGATTTTACCTATAATACATCGTTTATTATAAAATACATCGAGATTTATAAACATTTTACATCGTTTTTAAATGGAAAATTTGATAAAAACCATTGAAATCATAACTTAACCTACTTTGGATGGATAACCCATCCCTAGTTTTTAAGTACAATAAATACTGGTTCTTTAAGTATTTATTATAAAAATTATTTTTCCTTCATTTATTACAGTAACTTTATACATTACAGTCTGCATCATTGCCGGTAGTTCTGATTTTTCGCAGACTTGTTTATGATATTATTGCAATGAATAATTCAAGTTTGTGACCTCAAGCGATGAACGCAACTAAGTCAAAAATCCGTGAAAATTTTGGATTTTGGCGATTATAACCCTAAAGGACTAGTTTCTTGGTGTTACCTTTTCAGAACGTTTTTAAAGTAGATTAAATTTGCTACAATATGAAACGAGAATGGTCTCTGTAGAGCCAATACACTCCGAGATAAAGTCTTTCAAAATTTATCGATGTTACATCAGAGCTAACGTCAAATTTGGTAGTTTTGATTTTTAGCAATCCAAAATTTTTACGGTTTTTTCGATGTTTGACACAGTTGCGTTCAGCGCTCGAGATCACAAACTTGCATTATTTATTAGACCAACATCATAAACAAGTCTGCAAAAAATAGGAACTACCGGATTTGATGCAGACTGTAATGTATAAAGTTACTGTAATATTAACTGAGCGCAGATTTATCCCGTACTTTCAAACGACAAGGTTATAGTATTAATTATTAAATTTTCAAATTTTTTTTGAAAATGCAACACTGTATTACTTCACATAACGTATGCATACAACAGTTTTATGATCTTGTTGAATATTATTTCAAATAACATGTCACGATATAATTCTAACATACACCTACAAAACTAACGGTAGTGGTACCAACGTAATATTTCGACAACAATAATGAAAACAATAACAATAAGAAGCGTTAATATTAGCTTGCTCTATGATTTAATAAATGCATATAGTTATTTTATAAATTTACTTTATTGACGTAAATATTGTAGTTAAGTTTATAAATATACACAATATATAGGGTTGCCAATAAAATCGGAGTTTCCGTTTTAAAAATATTTTTAGTTCGGAGATTTGAGGATTAGCAAGTTATGAAAAAGGATTTATTTTTTAACCCCCGAACTAAAAAAAAAAGCGGTGTTATAAGTTTGACCGCTATGTGTGTGTGTCTGTCTGTGGCATCGTACCACCTAAACGGAATAACCGATTTTAATTTTTTTGGTTTCCTTTGAAAGGTAATTTAACGGAGTGTTATTATACATGTGTTCAAGTAAGGTTAATGGTTCCGTAACCGAAAAATTTGTCGGGGTTTTTTTAAATTTTGTAAATTTCACTTGTATAATATTTTATATTATTAAAGATCTCCTATCCTTTTTTTTGTTAAATTGTCCATTTACGAGTTATAAATTTTAATGTTTTGTGTAAAAACACAAAAACAAGAAATTAAAATTCAAAGTTTTAAGCCTATCAAAATTCTTCAATAATGTTTGAACATTCTTAATAAAATCTTCGAGTACAATTGATTTGAAAAAATTAAAA
This sequence comes from Chrysoperla carnea, assembly GCF_905475395.1. Lineage (NCBI taxonomy): Eukaryota > Metazoa > Arthropoda > Insecta > Neuroptera > Chrysopidae > Chrysoperla > Chrysoperla carnea. The sequence goes on from NC_058339.1 coordinate 53,951,157, forward strand.
AGAGAATTTATACCTTTGTCTGGGGACTCGAAAATAGGAGACTCCAACCCAAAACTGAAGAAATGCTTCCCCCAAAATATGTTGGCTAAGATATAAAAACCTACAACTCGGTTTGATCGAGAAGTACCCGGTCCATAAAAAAATGTGAAGTATGTGCTTTGTTGCTATAAATTACTTAATTCAAAGCATTTCTTCGCATTTTCAGACATGATTGTTTTATTCATAGTACCTACCGAGTTGGTAACGGAAATATAGCACCGAAGATTCAATATCAATCAAAGTGACTCCAATTCCGCTCGAGATATTATCGTACGTTTGGATAATTAACGCTACACAAGACTATTTTTAAGCAGGAACAGAACAAAACAATTATATGTGAATGAACGTTTTTCTAGCGTTCATGAAGATGACACTTCCTTTGTTTCTACTGGTAATACTTTGAATTAAGAAATCTTTGGCGATAAGCTGCACACGACTTTTAATAGCAGAGTATTTGGCGATCAAAAAAGATTTTGTTTTTATACTACACCCTGTAAAGTGCTTGTTTACGTACCTGGGTGTACCGTTATTATAAAATAAATATGTGTATCATATGCATATTAAGGAAGTCACTACTTTTATAATAAAAGGTTATTATTATTGTTACATTTACCTACTATTACTTTTGAACTATAAAACACAAGGTGGATATGATCGTATAATAAGTATAATACATAGAGATGAAACTAAAAAAAGTATGAATGATTCCTTATCGAGTTAACAGATCAAATGAGTCGTGTAAATTATTAATGCTAAGGTTATTAATAAGATATTTAATAGATTTAATATCGCTATGTAAAAACTACTTACTCTAGTCAAAATCTACATTAACATCGCAAAACACAATGTAACGCTGCTTGTTTGCTTCTTAGGGGAATGTGAAACTACGTTTTGTAAGCAAAACAAAGTTGTGCTACCTGAGTAGTACGTGAAATACTTCAAAACTTTTTTCAGTTTTTGCAGTTCAATTCAAAAACTATAAGCTTTTTGACAATATACTTTCAAAATTTTCCTTCCTTTTCCTTCGCGTTTTGCGCTTTAAGTTTTTTTTTTAAGAATTTACTGGCGTTCACTGAATATGTTTTATTTTCTGGTTTTTATTTAAAGCAGTTCGGTTTTTTATTTTTCTTTACTTTTTAGTTAAGATTTTCAAATACCAATTCAATAATAGTTACTTCTCTGATAGTTACTTTCACTTAAAATACTTTTATTTTCAACCTATATATATATATGTTTGGTCCTTTGTAGCGCTCTAGAAACCAAACGGAAATTTCGAATTTAAGGATTTTTTTGGCAATCGATTTGTCTATTTAATACCTATTCAATGATATCCACTTAACATAGTCCCCCAAAAATTTTTTCTTTTTTCACAATATGGCGTTTGCTTGTCGCTTTCATCACTGCCATTTTTTTCAATGAACGGGAGCTGTAAGCAAGCGTAGTGAGCTCCAAGAGATAGGTCTAATTACCAAAGAAATAGGAATAAATTTTGTGTTTTATGGTTTTGCTTACGGGGGGGGGGCAAGCATGGTATATCTTTTATTAAATTAGAACTACAGGTTAATATTAATAATCGCTAATAAAAAAAACGCTGATTAACAAGTGAAATTTACAAAATTAAAAAAATCCCCGACAAATGCGATATATTCCTTGTAAAACGATTTTTGGAACCGATTTTAGTTTAAAATGTTCTAAATCGAGCTGGCTCGTACGTTTAGGGGCTACCATGCCACTGAGAATCACACAGAGGCACAGATAAACAAATAAACTTGTAACACTCCTTTATAAATCAATATCAAAGTGATGGTCAAGGGCATCAGTTGTTTTGAATTATTTAATAATTTTACCAATTCACTTTTCGAAATGAATGGAATCAGGTTTATTTGATCATTCATCATCATAGTAATTATTTATGTGTTAAAATTATATGTCATAATTAAATGAAGAACACTAATCTCGCACTTGAAATATAGCTAAAAACACTCTCCGTTAAATTACCTTTCAAATGAAATCAAAAAAATTAAAATCGGTGAATGATTTTAGGCGCTACGATGCCCCAGACAGACACACACACATAGCGGCAAAACTTATAACACCCCTTTTTTTAGCGCTTTCCCAATTTATTTGTTACATTAACCCACAAAAATAAAATAAAATGTTCATATTCAAAAAATCCGTTTTCCAATTAAAATCTTGAAATCAATTAAAATAGCAATATTAAAATGTCTTTTAATCAAGAGCATATTTTATTGCACTACCCACACGGAAGTACAAAAAAAATAAACCAGTTAATCGCAAGTGAAGACACGTAAATATATAAAAAACAAAAGTAGATCAATATCATAAATAAATGATTGTCGTATCTACTTTCAATTTAATATTGATAAATTAAGTAACATTAATGACATTTGAATAGCTTAACTAATACCTAAGCTATAGATTAATTAGCCAATGTTATGTCCAACTATCTATAATAAATAAATTCATCATTATCATATAACAGAAAATTCAAAAGCAAAATACTTAATTACTTTCAATAGTAATTACAGAGTTTGTTTTTTTTTTCATAAAAGAGAAATTAAATTTCATTTCACTTACATAGCTACAGCCGAAATAGATAAGGTGGAATGGGCTCTGCTATTTGGAAGTAAATACTTGTTTCCTATAGCCAGTTTAAGATGGCTATAAGATAACGAACATTTTGAAAAATCAAGCTATCGCATGGGTTCTTAGGTTACGTGTATGATATGAACAAAAAAAATAAAGTAGTGGCCCAAACACAAACCGTAAATTCATTAGATCATTGTCTATCAAATAATATTGCCTCATCCGATTGGGCTTCGTTTTTCTGCTCGATAAGGTTATACCCAGAAAGTATAGATGGCAGGAAAAAACTTTAACAGAATTTAGGCTACAAAATTTCATCAATATGTGGTAACTATCAGAAAAAGAAGAGTTGCAATAATATTAAGAACAAGTAGAAAACTAAAATTATATATTTACATTGACCAATACTTTACTCATCCTGGAAAAAGTTGTGTAGACGCGAAATACATGGCGATATTGAAAATAAAATTACCAAAGATATTTTTTGAGAACTCAAGGTATTTTGAATGAAAAATTTCCAATTCACTCCAATGTCTGGATCAATTTTTTTGCATTATCAATACGTATTTCAACTATAATGTGATCATCATCATTATGTACACCCGTAGAGAGATATTACTCGTTACTAATTGGATGACTTCTTTTTCAAGTGAGAGAGAGATCAACTTTTGCTGATTTGGGTACCGCTTCCATGATTTTTCGAAACAACATGACGGGTGTGTTTTGTGAATGGGGATTAAAAATTTCAAATTTCTGTTTTTATAGACCATTCACGACAAAAAACACTTTCGAATTCTTAACACTTTCAGAATATTATAAATAATTGAATTATGGAAAACCGTCCTAGTATATGGAAAACTTTTTAATCTTAGAAGTCCCTCGAATTCATAAAAATTTCAGATGTAAATATTTTCTTGTTTCATACATTTTAGAGCGTGATTTGCAGTCGGGATTTTTAGTTTTTGAACTATTATTCACAATGAATTGTGCTTTGTAAAATTCTTAGACTCTACCTATGATTCACTACCAAAATTATTGGTCAATTTCTAATAATTGAGAAAATAAATTTCAAATATAGGTAAAAAACTTAAAAAAATGCTATTTTGCTTTGCCTTATTTATCTATAAATATATAGGAGACTTTCTATAGATCTATATAGATAGATAGTCACTCATCACGATATCTCTGGAACTATAAGACCTTGAGACTTGAAATTTGGCAGGAATATTTCTTTTGCCAAGTAGAGGTCAGCTAAGAACGATTTTACGAAATTCCACCCACAAGGGGGGTTGCGGGGGTGTTCATGAATAAAAAATTCATATTTTTCAATTATGGCTTTTAATAGTTCAAAACTTGGTCAGAATGTTTTAAATTACATTTAGAAATTTTTTTAACCTTCGGAGGGTAGAAAGGTGTAGCGAGAAAGTGGGAAGGAAATATCGAATATTTACAAATATACCTAAGTGGGGTATCAAATAAAAGAGCATGGCGTGTACATTACAAAACTGTTATCCAACGCAAGGAAATGTGGAGGGAGGGGTGCAAGTGGGGATGTTGCCCAGCAAAGCGGGCGGGTAACAGCTAGTTTTTAATAAAGAACATCAAAGAAATATTTTCATAATCTGTATCTGTCTAACTGATTTCAGCAACATTTCAATCCGTATGCCAAAATGTCATAGCCCATATCATCTAGACTATGAAGTAAGTAAGTAGAGCCAGCCATTGAATGAACTAAATTAAATATTAACCGATAATTAATTTTTATAAATTAGAGCTGTGTTGTTGTTATAATGTTGTAGAATGATGGTATTTTTTAATATCATTTACTTCGTTATTAAACTGCTTTTGCTTCTTTTCTTGCTGCTGTTTGCTCATCAACAAAAACCAGTCGATCTGATATTTAATTTATTTACTTTTTTTATTATTATTTTTGTTGTAAATATAATTCAACCTCTTATTTACACTTGCTATACGTTCACATATATATCTGGTTCACTCTTTTATACCATGAATATATGAAATATATTTATTAGGTATACGAAGTTTAATCCCAAGTTTGTAACACTTAAAAATATTGATCCTTCAAACAAAATTTTTTTGGAATTTTTAAAATCACTTAATTAGTTTTCTGCTTTTTATGTCTGTCTGTCGGTCTGTAAACACGATAACTCAAAAACGAAAAGAGATTAAGCTGAAATTTTTATTGCGTGTTTAGGAAGCAAAAAGTGAAGACAACATAGTAAATATGCAACATTGATCTATTGGGACTATAAAGTAAATAGAAAATATAGGTCCTTTGGGTCTTAGGTCCATATGACCCATTTTGTAAACCGTTAGAGATAAAACAAAAGTTTTATCGTGATGAAATTTTTCATGAACATCACTGTTTACCTGTGAGGGCGAAAATTAGGCGCATATAGTACATTTCGTGTTTTGATAAAATACTGTTTTCTGAAGGGAAAAAATACAGAGTCCGGAAACTCATTATCAAGCCAAGTTTTTGCTTCCACTGTATTTTTTCCCTTCAGAAAACAGTATTTTATCAAAACACGAAATTCCTTTTTTTCCATTTTTTTCACAATAACAAAAGTTGCTTCACAAAAGACGCTCTATCTCACAAACTAATTGACTTACAGACGTCAAATTTTGACACGAATCATTTGAAGGTTGGTACTATATAAAAATAATATGCATTTAATACTAGCGACGCCATTTATGTGTCAGACCGGGGACTTATCAGCCAACCTATTACGTGTCATATGGGAATATCAGTTATATGTGTGTGACATGTATGCGTGTGTGGCTGTCTTTTTTTTACTTACATGACGTAAAAAAACAAAGGATTGCATAATCAACACTACCTATACATGGTATTTCAACAATGAACTCAGTCAGTTGTTTGTTTTCACTTGTTTAAAATTCATTTGTTTATATTAAACAGTGTCTTTATTTTTAAGTATCAATTTACAGAAAATTCACTTGAAAAGAAGAGGGTAATTTAATAGGTAAAGGCGTCTTTTCGGAAGAAGTGAACTGATAGTATTATTTTTAAACTTTTTCCTACTAAATATAAATTTAAGAGGGGTGTTGCCTTTCAAGTCACCTGAATTTCAAGGATTTCAATTTAATAACATAGGTTTTCGTTTTTCCGATACATTCTAAACTGATTTTTTGATGCGAGAAAAACATTAAGTAATCTGACGAGCCAAAAAATAATATTGTCGAATCTTTGCAATCAATATTTATGTCAAAAATAATGTTTTTGTTCAAGTAACTATCTACTAATTTGACAATTTTCATTGGATTTCATAAGGCCAAGCATAATTATTACCCACAGTCATTTTAAATTCCACAATAATCAATGGAATTATATACTGCTGGCCATCAGGACTATATCTAAAACAAATACATGAAATTAAAATATGGTGGAAGCGTTGGGAACATTCAATTTTGTCACAAATAGAAATGTCCGAATATGAACTTTCTCCCACGTGAGAATTAATAAATTCTACCACTAATAAACTAGTACATAGTAAATTATCTTAACGACACTTAAGCATAAAATGTTCTCTTGATTCCTTCTTGCGTAGGGATTAAGCACATTCTTATAATATATTTTTATTTGGCTCTAAAAGAACCCACGAGAATTCATCTATTAATTAAAATGAATTTTTAGATTGTCTCTTGAGTGGTTATATTAAATTAAAAATTTATGGGGAGTTGCTTAGAAAATTATCTAGATATTCTTCAAATACGATGAAATATTAGTTACTAATGTTATGAAATTGTAATTGTTATGAATTAACTAATCTTATTAACAAAATATTAGATCGAAAAATTCGAGCAAGATCAACCACTGTTTATTCAACTACGAAATAATTTTATTATTAAAATTAAAGACACTGTAATCAAAATTTTATACACTTTTATTCCAACTTCTTCGTTTGATATTTTATTAAGAGATAATGCCGATGATAAGTAAACTCTACATTTTATAAATTATGAAATTATGTTTTCATTTTTGTATAGTACCTACCTATCTACGTTTATACATACTATTATCGCTGCAGGGTTACATTTGGTTCGAAAATCGAATTAAAAGTAAAGAAGCAAAACTTGAATATATGTAATAATAAAATGAAATTTTAAAATATATTTTTGATTCATTGAACAAACTCATATTTTATATTGTATTCAACGCAACGTCAAAATCATAATAAAAAACACTACAACTGATTCCACATAAACTTCTATATTACTACTGGTATTAAAATTTTTGAGCTCCATTTCGGTTCTTGTCTAAAAGTAAGTTTTAGGTAAGTGCAAAAATACGTTTAGAAGCATGTGCACTCCAAAAAAACCAAACAGACATTTTAATTTCTTTTGGGACTTACAAAAACTTCTTGAATCCAATTTCAGTTTTCGACTAATAGGCATGATTCCAAATTTTGTTACAAAGCATGTATATTTAAAAAAACAAACAAAAAATCGATCAATGCTAATGGTTTTGCATTTTTGCCCGCTATTTGAAACGCTCCACAAGCAATCTACAATTTTTTATGGTTTCGTAACAAACCTTTGGAAACTTAAATTAGAAAAATAATCTCATTTCACCTTCGTATTTTTAATATTATCAGATAGAATTGGCATAAATTAAGCATTACAGATCAACAAATCGAAAGTACACACCGATTGGCAACCTTCTATCTTTAATAGTATAGGAGATAGAATGCATCTGTTTGGTACGAAAGTTCCAGTTATTGGTTATTTGTGCCTAATTTCATGTCAACCCGATTTGATTTAAGGATTGAAAAAGGGTTAATATTTTTAAAGAAATATTTCTTCACCGCCTTTCGCTTAATTAATTTCAGATCGAGTTGGTGTAAATTTCAATATAAATACATACCAATTTCAACATTGTATGCCTGTCGGCCTACGCCGTAATTTTTTAATTTTCTGAAATGTGAGGGGGAATGCAATTTTTTTTTCCCTGGTTCGATTACAATAACTTCTATTTATCGTTTTTTGAAAGACAAAAAAATTGAATTTTATATGAATATTTCAAAAACATATGATGAACATCACGGATATAAGTCTGAACTTTATTTCTATTATTTATATAGTTCATAAAATTTATAGCTAAAATATTAATAATTTAGCTTTTGCACTACTTTATGCTAAATTGTCTTTTTTTTTTTTTAAATCATTCACTTAAAGATAACGATATTAGCGATTGTTTGAGATTATTTTTATGGAGTTTTATTTTATTATACTATAAATTTGAACAGTTATTAGTTATTCCAAATTTTCTAAGACAATTAAGATTTCTTTCATACATAAATGAAAGTGAACAAAAGTAAGGTACAATGCATTACGCCTATACTTAGAATAAGTTGGATAATTATTACAGAGACGCCTTATAAGGCTGCGAGGTGCACGGGAGCTGCAATTCTGCAATGATTACTCTCTAATGATTACTAAGTGCTGGATACTTAACTCTTGGACTTTAAAAAAATTTGAAAGTTAATACATAGATGTTTTGAAAACATTTATTGAAAATCAGTTAGTTCTCAAAACTGCAGTGATTGAAATTTAAATAAAAAAACCGTTTGCTCATTATTTTCTCGATGCCATTCCCACTGCTTCCCCCAGAAAATTTGGAAGAACTTGTCCCAAAATTTTTATAACTTCATTTTTCCGGGAATCGAATCATCAGATACATCGTTGTTCTTGACGCATTCTCTCCAGTAGTTTTCACGTGTGATCTCCCATTTTTTTAAGTATGGAAACGTCTTTATAAATTAACTTTCAAATTCTTTAGCTTCACATCCCGTTAAATTATCAACCCCTGAAGACAATGTAAAAGTGATTGCACACTTTTAACAAGTTTTACTGTTTATAAAACCTATTTGTTGTATTCTCTGTTATACAAAAAGAATATCTTTACATCTTTTTAATTTGTTTTTATATATATTTATATAAATTTCGTATAAATTTTTTAGTCTGAAACAATAAATCTTCTCACTTCAGATGTTTTATTTTCAGAGAATAAGACAACCAAAAAAAAAAAGTGAAAATAAATGTATACAAACAGCAGCAGAGAGCTAGAAGGAAAACAACAAAAGATAGAGGAGAAAATTTTTCGTGGTAGCTTAGAAAAATAATACAAACATGCAACAACAATACCTACATTCACTTGTACGCTGCGCTGCGCTGCTGTAGTGAATGGAAAAGGAACACAAAAATGGGTATATATACAAAGTTTTACAGCATGTTGATTTTATTTTCAAAATGAAAACATTTATTATCATTGGAGATGGCCATGACATGTTACATAGCAAATGTATCTTCGTATTTCAATTTTATAACTCCATGTGATATTTTAGAATTGAAAGTGTTCTAGACATTGAAGGTAGAATGTCATATATTATTAACCAGGTTCGAACTTATTAAACCCCTTTGATCAATAGAAGGGATGGAACCGGTTCGTTGCTGGAATAGGTTTGTGGTATCATGGATGTCAGACGAATGGATCAATTGAATTTTTTTTTATTTGAAAGGTTACACTACAATTTTTATTTCCGTACCCCTGAATGAAACTGGAGTTGGCGTGCGTATCTGTGTATGGCATCGTAGTGAGTGTGTCTGTGTACGGCATCGCAGCTGTTAAGCGAATGAACCGATTTTGATATATTTAATTTGAAAGGGAATTTGATCGATAGTGTTCTTAGCTATATTTCAAGAAAATCTGCTCTTTTGTTTGAAGACCGTCACCTCTTGTTGAAGTATATTAATATATATATAAACAGATTTGGTTTCTTCAGTTTTTTTATATTATTTTAAAATATACCTCAAGGTAGTTATTTAAAAAACATGAAAGAAGAAATGGCCCAAATGTTTAGAAAACTTCTAGAACTCTAGAAAGTTATTAGCTTTCGGTATATTGCTGGTGTATTGAACAATGAATATTTTTTATTAAATTACTTCCTCAAACTTAGGGTCGTATAGTACCTATTATTTTGCTCTATTCGTCCTTCTCCTGCTCTAATCTGCATTATTCCGATAATAAGTGACACAAGAATATAGGATCAAAAATGAAAATTTGTGAAATTCTAAAGAAGACTACTTTTACAAAGTATTTTTGTTTTAAATACCCTCTACAGTAAGCATAAAAAAATGTAAAACGTAAACACTGGAGTTACTTACCCTCTTTCAACTTCTCATGAATCGTCAATATATATGTTACTGTTATACAATGGCTATATAACATGTTTTATCAAAAAATTTATGTTTTACTTACAATAAATTTTCATAAACGAGACAATCTCATTGTATCACAACTGATCGTAGATGGATATTTGCAAAATCATAAAATATTATGTAGATTTTCGTATGAAATTATTAAATGAAACTTTGAAAAATGTGTATTTTATCCCAAGGCGTTGATGTCAAATTTTTGGATATTTCCGTTTTTCTCGTTGTGGCATTTGGGGTATTGGACAGTAAAAAAGTGGAAATTTTATTTATAACTTTTTTATAAATAACGTCAACGACTTAATCTCACTAAGATCGACGTTGATTTGACGATATGATCTATAATAAGACATATTGATAAGATTGTTAGAGAATTATTCGCGATTCCAAGATACTATAGAGAGCCCTGTAATGGCGGTTGCAGAGGATGTACACATTATCTTAGAAAATGTAGTTAAATAACAAAAAACAGGAATTTCTTCTAGCAATTGGAGTTCTGAATGATATAAAATAGATTATATGTTCTATGGTTTTTGTTTGCTTACACCATGGGGATAGGTGTTTACACCCTTTTCAACCGCCTTTACAGTGCCATTTATGCTATCTTTGGAGTCGCGAATAGTTTTTTTCAGAACCTAAGCATTTTTTTCAACATCAAAATTGTTGGTATAAGAGCTGACGCGTCACGAAAAAATTGATATTAAAACGGCTATACATTTTTAATATTTCGTTGTTTATGAAAATAAGGTATACATGAAATACGCCTGGCATCTAAGAGCGGTTGCGTTACTTGCATTTGCTAGCGCGCTTTCTCGAAAAAATCGGGAATTTTTTTTTCATTTTTCCTGTTCTTTTAGGAGTATAAATTTATAATTACCAGGCAGTCTTGCCATTACTAACTCCGTTTCAGATATTATTCTAATAATCGAAAAACGTATTCAAATCATTTTAGTGCAGCTGTAATTTTTATATAATTTAGTTTTATAATTAAAGAATGTTAATTTACTAGACAGAAGACAGAAATTCTTTGCTTTACAAGTGTACATTTTGCGTTAATTAACGCAACCATTCGAAATACAATACGTACTTTATTCTACCTAAGTTCAATAAGGAAGAAAATATTCAAATTAAATCGTCTTAAAATAAACTCTCCAAATTGTCTGCTACCACTTGTACCATGTTCCAGTATCTACTAATTTCAAATTATAATGACTAATTAAGCTATTATTAAAAACCAATAAATCATTCAGACAGTACAGTACATTCTTCAAACATCCGTGAAAACGTATATATTATTATAAAAAAATAATGATTTTATCTCATAAATAAAAATCATATTTATTTAATTTAATAAAGAAAAAATCATTTACTAACAAACAACACGATTTATGATTATTAAAAACAACAAATGAAATAATTTTTCTTTATAAAAATTTTAATTAAGACAGCAGGCAAGCAGAGGCATAAACAAAGATGATGACGATGAAAAGTATTACAAAACAAATGAGAATAACAATTGACTGAGCTAACTGTTGAAATAGCCTTTAACTAACTTTTTCTGTCGTTTTTTTTTTTTCAAAAATCGTTTTGAAAAACGACTTGATGGAGAATTTATATTATAAATACGAAAGTAAGCATGTTTGTTTGCTTGTGTGTTTGTTTGTTTGTTTGTTTGTTTGTTACGCTTTCACGCTAAAACTAGCGAATGGTTTTTAATGAAACTGTACAGCAATATAGTTAATACTTCAGAATAACACATGAGATATAATTTATAAATATATATTAATAAAAAAATTAAAAATTAATTTAATTTGACATTTGACATTACCATAAATTACAGATTTCTGTAAAAGATGTCATTTGACATTACTATTAATTACAGACTTCTGTAAAAATAGTCAATATTAAATACGGCCATCTTTGCTGATAGCATGCATATATTTTACCTGTGTAAAACAATCTTTACCATTATTTCGAGTGTTATAGAAAGGGGATAAGCGAGAGCAATATTTACTTTTAAGCGAAGCGGGTGGGTATCACTCTAGTTAATTATAAAAGTAAATTATATTAAAATTACAGCAGTACTAAAATGATTTGAATACCCATTTTTAATTATTAGAATAATATCTGAAACGGAGTTACCAACGACAAAACTGTCTAGTAATTATAAGGCTCACTAGTAGAAGCTAGCTATAAATTTTCATCTTTTATAATTTTGAAGACAATGGACACCATAGTTTTGCTCAAATTTGGTACCTCGCGGGAAAACAGCGATGTTTACCAAAATTTGTTTATTTTTCATAAGAAACATTTAAACTTAACGGTTTACAATATGGGTCCTGCGGATCCAGTTGACTCATGTTGCTCATTTAACAACCCAAGCTCGCTTGTTACATCTTGAAGCTATAAAAATTTCAGCTTGACATCTCCGTTCTTGAGTTACCGTGTTCACGGACGGACAGAAGGGCGGACAAACGGGAATGGACTAATTAAGTGATTTTATGAACAACTATTACATACTTGGGATTAAAATTAGTATACCTTGATATATATTTCATATATACAGAGTATAAAAACTGGTTAAAATTATTATTAAATATAAAAAATAAAAACGTAAAATGTTATATTTCCTGAACTAAACTCTATGCTACTCTCTTTTGTTAATAATCACAGTACCATTAAGTAAAGTCGTATAACGTTTCAATCCCTATGGAATGAAAAACTTTTTTTATGACCAATAGTGGTGATATCATGAAGCTGGTAGCTGTGTAGGCTTTAGCGTACTGCTTTCTGGTGTGGTGTAGTTCATTCTCTCTAAGGATTGTTTTAAAACAATTGTACCTACAAACATATCTATAGTAGTTATTGTGTATAAACTTAATATAAAAAGTTTTGTTCAAAGATAAAAAATTAAATAACATTTTATTTAACTTTAAAAATAGATATAAAAAAGGGATTTTGTTTTTAATTTCGAAACTTTTTTTCAATTGTATAAAGGTATTCAGGGAGAAATGGTTCTCTCGCCATAACCAAATTTCTGAAGCATTGTTTACTTTTGCATTCCTTAGTAAACTAACTGTATTTTGTGGATGCATATTTTGAAGACAACAATCTATAGAAATTAATTAGTTAAGACTAATTGTTGCTTCAATAAGAAACAGATGTTTGCGAAACTACTAATATGCACGCCAACAAATTGGCCGACTTGTTCGTCAATGTGTGGTAAACCGACATTTTCCAGAGCTGACTGTAATATATATGTCTACCTGTTTTTATTTGTATTCATCATAGTTGTTTACTATTCGATATTAACGCTAGGAAGTCTACGCCACGAGTAAAAAAATGTTAACTATACTTTATAATTTGGAAATTTATGAAAAATGAACTAGCGATTTACTTTTTTAAACGACATAATGACCCAAATTAAAATAAAAGCAATTATTTTAATGTTTTAGATAATTCTTTAACAAAATTTGTGTTGTAAAAATTGTTACATTAATCTCTTAATATCTGTTTGATATGTGCGCATGGTTTACAAGATTTTAAACAAACATTTTTGTAAATATTATGTGCATATGGGCGATGCAAAGTATAGTTCATTTATTATCGCTAGATAGAGTCTTTCTAAGTATTAAAATCCATTGATAAACTCTCATTGTATTATATACATAAGTGATGGTAATGACCGTCTATTTTGATTAGTAAAAGCCACAGATTAGATACATATAACAGTGGTAACTAACGAGCTAGCCACATATGTCCACAGACCTGTTCGACGGACCGATCAGTCACTATGCCACCAACTCTGACAAGTGAGGTAGATAAGAAGTAAAATCTCTCTCTTAGTTTAGACAACCGAATATTTCCCGAAAATAAAAACTGTTTGTCATGAGTCAATCGCTAATTTATTGTAATGTTTTAATGACCAAATTATGTGCAAACCTAAAGTCGTTAAATAACAAACATTAAACAAAAAAAAGTCATACAACCACAACAAAACGCCACAATTACTTTTGCAATAAAAGCCAAACATTTCTATAAATTAATTAGGACAAGAAGAAATTTAAATTTAAAAAAATAAATATTTAAAATTAATTAAGTGTAGAAATATTTATTTAATATAAAATCATCAATTTAGAAAAAATCACTCACAACATTTAAAATAAAATAAAATAAAATAAAATAAATATAATTATTATTATTATTATAGGGTAATATGTAGTACCCTGGATACTCAATAGTTTCTATATAGATATTTCTGTCTAGGAGATGGCAACTGTATGAAGGTGCATTTTAAACGTAACGTAAAAGGTAGATGGAACAGGTAAAGTTTGAAAAAACTCATGGACCTCTCACTATGGCCAAACAATATGGTATACCTAAGGTACATTAAAATAGGAGTTAAGCACTAAATTTTACAATTATTTTCAACATTGCTATAATTTAGCGCAGTTCAATATAAATACCCGAGCCTATAAAAGCACCAAATTAAGTTGTTACTAGAGAATCCGAGACTTGTATAGGGTTTTTAAGGTTTTAACCACAAATATTATATGATGATGTTTTCTAAAAAGACCTGTCTCCGGGTACAATCGTTGGAAAGTAAGCTTAGGTACACTAGAAAATGATCAATGGTAAATTGTAATAGAATATTTTCCTACTGAACACATTTTTTTAACGCTGTTTAATAATTTAATTAACATAAAAAATCAATTGTGTGAAGAAATAACAGTACAATTAATCAAAACTATGTCCATAATATATTTGAAAATATGGCAATAAAAAATGTATAATTGTAAATATTGATCACTGGTAATACATCGTCTCTTATATTTTAAAATTGTTAATCATTCAACTATAAATAATATTAATTAAAATGCTTATTAATAATTATAATTAATTATTAATAACAATTAATTAAGAAATATTTCAAAGTAAATGATTCGACTAGATGTAGGTAATAAGTTCTATCTACCTTACTTCTGAAGTGTGAAACTTCCTTGTTATATAAATTACATTTTAACTTTAGTAGGTAAATTTATACAGAATGACGCAATAAAATGAGAAACTTTATAAATATAGAATTATAGATAATAAGGAAATTATTGAAATACACTTATAACTATAAGTAATACAAGTAAAAATTGATTTTTTTATTGAAATAGATTAGACAATGGAAGGTATGGTTTTTCCCCCTTGGATTTTGCAGGACCTTAACAAAATTGGGACACTAGAGATATATTTTTCGATATAAGATTTGTTTCAATGGTGCCGACTCATGAACAACTTGTTTGTATAAATATATGCTTAGTAAATATATGTAAATAGTGTTTTTTAAAGGTTCATAGCAACAATTTTTTCTATTTGATGACCAACTTGACAGTCAAATGGTTTTGTGTTTAGTTTCGTTTGTTGACAGGCTCGCGCTAGACCAACGGTTACAAATAGTTAAAATGTTTAATTTTTATGAAAATTTATGAAATTTTTATTAATTTCATATAATAGACCTGTTAATTGGCTTACAAGATTGTGAGATCTAGTCCCATTAGATTTCTTTTTAAGGATATGTAAAGTCACTTGCCTACGCCGATAAACCACAGACGGTTGATCACTTGCAGTTAAATATTCTGGGAATTCTTTACGAAATACGACTGCAGTTGCTGCGAAAATTGTACTCTCCGATTTCACCATCTATGCGCCAAGCGTGCCGGTCACATGATATATCCAAATATTTATGGCATAAATTTATCTTCCTTACAAAGTTAGTTTCTTTGATAGTAAAAATATTTTTGTTTTTTTAATTTTAATGAAATTAAGAACCTCTGAAAAACACAAGTACTTACTGAAATTTTGTGACTACCTGCTACAAAAGAATGTGCGATCACCATTTAAAAAACAATGCATTCTTTAAGTTGCGTTGTTAAATAGATATCAAATTGGAGCGGTAATCTTTCTTATGAATAAACTCTCAGCCAAATCACACATTCACAATTTGCTTCTTTAGGTTTCAGGATACTACGAGGTACATGATTGCTCGAGATTTTTATATAACGAATAACAAGATTTTTGGTCGCAATTGTATCGTTTGTTTCAATGGAAGTCATTAGATTTTTAGCCTAATGGTACACAGAATTGTTACTAGATTTCATTCTTATATGCTCATATATTTCGGTTGAAACACTTCATATGTATATAAGAAATATCACAATGAAACATGCAACCCCTTGCGAATAAATTTATTTATATACATTTGTATATATTTAGATCTCAAAGAATCTTTTACATCACTGTTTTGTTTATCTCAGATATTTATTTTATTCATTGTATAATGTTGGTATATATATATATATTTGTTGATGTAGGTATTTGTTGATGTACCTTAAACAGGATGTTCTAAACTTTAACAGCCGATCTTCGGCAAATGGTAAATAATGACAATTTCTCAATATATTTATTATAGCTGGAAAAGCCTTCTTTTCTGAGTAGGTACTGGATGTTAAAATTTTAGAAAAAATTACATTTTTGGGAATATTACCCAATTGTATGCTAAGAAAAATTGAAATTTTGGTGCACAGTAAGGCCTAACGATTCTTCATAATTTAAAGCCTATGGTAATAATTACGATAGCCAGTGGTAAAGACATGGACGTATCACATAACCTTGTTTCGAGAAAATCTCTTATCCCTCTGACTTGATTGAAAATGAAAGAATACTTAAGATTATTTATTATATTTGCAATGAAGTCAGTGGCTAAAGAAATTTTTTCGCAATGGGTTATGGGAAACTCATATCTCCACCTCTGGTTTTCGTAAATCATGATCAAACCTTTAAATCATGAAAGTCCCTTATACTTTAAATACTCAAAATATGTTTCAAAAATTTCAACACGCGGTATATAGAAAGGGAATCGCTATAAAAGTATTGGGAAATTGTTAGTATTTTAACGTTATTTACCATTTGCTGTTAGAACATGGATTCTGTTAAAACTTTGATTTGCTGTTATAACTTGGAAGTTACTTGCTGTTATACTTGAGATCACCCGTTATATAGCTTGGAAATTTAATGCAGAAAAATAGGTAACTATATATAGTTTAAGAAAAATAAGTAGCAAAGATTGGGTGGGCAATCAACTAAAATCATATATGATAAATTATTTCAGTTTCTTTAGTTGGTTCCTCAGAAACTTGTTCATTGGCAAAATCGACACGTTTTTAATTTTTTTATTATTATTCAGGATGATAAAGAGCCAAAATGCTTTAAGAAATCGTCTCATTTGACACGGGGATAAGTATTTTAGAAATATATCCAGAATTACTCCAAAATCAATGCTTTTGGCACATAATTCTAGATTTGTCACCAAATTTCAAAAAGTTGTTACGAGAAAAACTCGTATTAAGTTTGAGGGACCATTCCGGCAAAGTAACTAGGATAATAATATTTCATAACTGGATTAATCGACGATTCCAGATCCCTACATGAGGCCTTCTTTTACTGGAGTTACTTTAAAGAAGGAGACTTCAAGTCGTCCGGCAACATCTGCCGTTTATTTTGTGCTGCCCTTCGCTTGGTCGTCACAAAAAATCACACAAATCACAAAAATAATGCTAGTTTTAGAAAATCGCTTTAAAGACATATTCTTACGGTTCTAAACTTTGATAATAGAAATAGTCGATTTTTTCAAATTTTTAGATCAGAAAACCGCCTTAAAACAATAACGTTATAAACACCCTAAACTATATTTTATTTCGTTAATGTACAGAAATGTTTACTTACAATACACCTAGATACCTACTTTAAATAAAGTGTAATAAATTATAAATAACATGAAAACACAACCTGTACTGTTTAATTACTTAAATGTTATTTATTTCTTCATTAAAACAATGTATCCATAATGTTTGTTTGTTTGTGATTACCTATATTATTGTATTCTATTCAATTGTGAAAATTTTAATTAACAATTATTTTGTAATGATTTTGTCATTGTTAAAATAAATTATGGGGGCTTTGTTGTTACTAATTTCTATTCTAATTAAATCATTTTTAAAACAATCCGTAACGTCAAGATCTTTAAAAACAGATCCATAATTTCCTAGTAAAGTATTTAGATAATTGGAATTAAGAAAAATAAAAATTTTGTAAATTAATTATTTATTAATTATAATTTGCAATTCCACTCTTTTATTTAAAAATACGTTAACATGTTTCGGGTTTTATCCCATTGTCGAAACTAACTAAGAAATGTACTACAGGTGACAGAGTATTTATACAAAAAAATTAAATAATAATGTAAATAATTGTATACAATAATAATATGTGATTTTTATTGGGAAAATTACTAGTGACATCAGCCAATCAATATAAGAGTCATAAGCAAGGAATGTCTCTGGGATGACTAGAAGAAAATAGTGGGATATTTTTATTACACAGTTCATTTATACTTTGAACATTTTTTACGTAGGTAAATATTCATCTATTTATTAAGCCACCTTACCAATTTGTTTCAAAATTTTAGTTTCCCACTTGCCCCTACATCGGAAAAATGGTTTCATCAAAATACGATTTATCATAAGTTAGTTTATACGCATCGCGCATTTGTTCAAATTTTAAAGACGAAGTGGCAAAACAAAATGAAATTAAAATAAATAATAGCTGAAAAAAATTAAAAGACAAGCTTTTGTAACTAGCAGAACAAAAAGTCAGAAAATACTTTTTTTAAATTCAATGAAATCATTTTATCGTATATAAGCATGTGGTTCTAGTTCTATAGATTTCAATTATTGTAAATACTTTATAGACAGACATTGGTAAAAGTAAAATCATTATAAAATATCTCAAAAAACACCACACGCTTTTTTACGATGAAGAAATTTTTTTTTTTAAATATAAAGAATTTATTTTCTACGTTTTAGTTCAGCTAGTAACAAAAAAGTGATTTTTAAAACTATTATTTATTTTGCGTTTTTTAATTTTTTAGACAATTATATATTAATCAAAAATTCAGTACAAACATGGTGGAAGCGCAAATAAATGTATATATTTTCAGATATGGAAATGGTTTAGATTGAAAATCCCGATAAAGATAATCAAATAAACTTTTTAAATTATTGTGTTACCATTGGCCCTTGATAAGTATGCCGAATTTCGAGTTAATCCGACGTTTTAAACATTTCGCTGGGTTTAAACATTTCTCTCGCTTATCCCCTTTCTATAACACTCGAAAAAATGGTAAGGATTGTTTTACACAAGTAAAATAAATGTATGCTTTTCTATTTTTTTAAATGTATAATAGTAATTATTCATTGAGTATATCAGAGAAGATGGCTGTGAAATATTTTATATTGACTATTTTTACAGAAATTTGTAATTCATGGTAATGTCAAATGTCAAATTAAAATTAAATTTTTTTATTTTTTGATATATCTTTATAAATTATAGTTCATGTGTTATTCTGATATATGAGCTATATTGTATACAGTTTCATTAAAAACCATTCGCTAGTTTAAGCGAGAAAGCGTAACAAACACACAAACAAACAAACAAACATGCTTACTTTCCAATTTATAATATATAGACATTCTATGGGATGAAGTTAAACGATGGCAATAGACGTAGCCTCCGTTGACTTGAATAAACAGTATATTGTTTCATCTCATTCAATTATTATTTTTTATAAAATAGCATATGTTAATTTCAAGGACAAAACCCAAAAGACCTCCCAAATAATATTTATTTATTGAATATAATAAGATTTAAATCCAAAATAAATAAACTATTTACAGTCAACTAATAATAAAATAATAGATTACTACTATACCAACCGCCGCCATATGTGATTTTATTCCTAATAGTTTTTTTTATTTTTATTCTTTTTCCTTCCTTTTTATAAAAAGTTTTTTATTATTTATACAAACAAAATGTATAAATATTATGTATCTATTATGTTTGATGGTATTAAAGGTTCTTTTTTAAATAATACGTGCTTCTTATACCATATCAACTACTTTAGCACAAAAAATTACAACACGACACCAGATAACTACCTTGTAAGCTTAAAAAAATTCAAAATTGATTCTGGTATATTCATAAAAGATATTGCTACTGAAAACTTAAAATCAAAAATTTTCTATATCGTAATGAAGATGGGAAAACCTTAAATTAAATATTTGAATATTTTACAGCTAATACACATCCATTGTTTAAGTGGCCTGTTATTGGATGTATCTTTCGTTAATTTAAGTGTATTGAATAATCGATTTGATTCATTATCTCGAAAATTAGGCCTCAGATCCAAATTTGTTATAAAGCTATTTTGGGATATTGTTGTTAATACTGCCAAAGTGTCGGCTTAAAAAAAAAAAAATTTGACAGTATCAGCAAAAAATCATTCATGAAAATTAAGAAAACCAGTAGTAGAAATATGGATGTGCCATCACCCCTTTTCAAAAAAAAACAGAATAACGTTATGCAATGCCTCTTGTTTGGGACTTGTTTTTGCGTGCAAAATATCGAATTTTTCTAAGCAGGCATTTTATCAATATTCGCATTAATCTATTAATAAATTTTTTTCTAAAATTTTACAACCTGTATAGAAAAAAAACGCTTTCCCAGGTAAATATTAATTGAGAAATTGATTTTCTTTCAACGTTATCAACCACTTGATGAAGTCCCTGTTACAACTTCTTCATACATACGTGCATACGTAGAAACGTTTCGCTTAAATTAGCCAAAAATAATTCAGATATGCTCAAAATATATACTTTGCTTATTTGTTTGCACAAGGGAGTAGAAAAGTCTCTATGGATTTTAAAAAAACACAAAAATAGAATAGTAAAAAAAAATCCTTGATGATCCCATTATTATGGTTCATATTATATATTATGAATTTTTTATATTGAGGGAAATGACAGCAGACAGCACATTGTTTCGTATGAATTTTTTAATAGAAAACGATATTATATGTTGTTAAAATAGAAAATATGTGTACAGATTGCGATAAAAATGCGTGTCGGATTTTTCTTGTTTTACAGATAACTGTTCTTTGCAGTTTTCAGAGAAGGATTATCTATAAGACAGAAGGCACGTGCCTTCAGGCGCGAGGTTACAAACGGACGCGGAAATTTCAGAAACTTATTTCGGAGGCTAAATTTTTAAATCTTACTGTTGTGATATAATCGATTCACGACAATGATTCTCGTATCCACGGTCGCGGTACCGTTCTTTTCGTAAATAATATATACTATGTGCGAAAGACACTAAAGCTAACTAATATTAACACATGTTTAAATAATTTCATCTGCACAATGTAACAATGATTACTACCCCACTAAAAATTACCTTTCCATCACTATTTTAAAAACGGTACTCTTGATATGGAGATAAGAGTAACAAAATACTGATATCGGTGGGTGACAGATGAGTGGAATAAAATTTTGAAAAAAACTCAAATACCATAATTTCTGTCTGCTAAAATGTTACACTACTTTTTAGCTTTTAATAAAAAGTTAAAAGTTAAAGAAAGGTGTCTCGAAAGGCACTTTTAATATACCTATTCAAAATTTTACGAAATTATCATTCAAAAATTATAAACTAAAAACGTTTCCAATAAAGTCACTTGACACTTTCTAATTTAAACTGACAACTGATGATTATCAATTTTATCCCTTGTATTTTGAAAAGTTCATTTTAAGTTTTATAGCACACGGTATAAATTGTAAAGCCAAAAATCAAATCATTGAAATCCTCCATACAGTTTTAATATTTATCTATCCGAAATAAAATTAAAAAAAAACACTTTGTCATTCGAGAAAAATTCTATTAAATTTTGTAAACAAAAATTTGAAATAAGAAATAAATTTAGTCAATGTAAATACAATTTTTTAAATCTAAGAACTGTTTTATTCGTTTTTATGAATTATCATGAAAGAAGCTTGAATTGTGTATGCTTTAACATTTAAATGATAAAATAAAAACTGAATTTTAAAGCACATACAAACAACAAAGAAACTCTCTTAAAAAATACATCATATATATGTATATATACAACT
Organism: Chrysoperla carnea; assembly: GCF_905475395.1. Lineage (NCBI taxonomy): Eukaryota > Metazoa > Arthropoda > Insecta > Neuroptera > Chrysopidae > Chrysoperla > Chrysoperla carnea. The sequence continues at coordinate 53,973,104 of NC_058339.1, forward strand.
AGCTGTACCCTGCTACGCCTCGCTGTAGAACATATTGGTGGCATGGAAATATATGAGAAGTATCTAGTGAAAGAGTTCACAACTTTTAAATGATTGAACTGATTTTCATGTAACTTACAGTTTTTTAATGTACCCATCAGGTTCTTTTGCAGACTTGGATATATTCCAAAATATTCTATCGTTATCCCCACTTTAACCGCTCTCCCCATACCCCCATGCGTCAAGGTTTCAGTTTTGAAATGTACACGTTATCCTCTTTTATTTAAAACCCCACTTTAGTATATTTGATAATATTCGATGGTTCTTCTTTCTTAAATGCTTTGCAAATTTCTGACGGTTCGAACTTTATACATATAATTTTATAACGATTGTTTCAGATTTTCGATTTATAAAGAGACAATTTTAACATACTGCTTTTAAAAAGAATAATTAGAATTTTCTTTTGTAAGCATTAAAAACTATATGAAGAATGAATTATAAACCATCCTCGCAGCAGGTTGGATATCGTGTAAAAATTTGAGCTCAATCGATGCAGAACTTTTTTAGTCCATAAGCAATACACAAACAAACATAACATTTATATATATACAGAACTAAACAAACTTAACACATAAACAAACTTACTTATAATGTGTTTAAAAATAATAGATTGAAATCTTCATTTAACTAAAGTTGAAAATAAGAACACATGTTAATAGTCAATTTTAGATTAAACCTTATTAAGAAGATAACAAGTTTCTTCTTTTATAATGATTTGGCGAGCAGTTTGGATATAAGTTGAAATCTTATGACTTCGTACCGAGAAAATAACAAATAATAGTAAGTATGTTTTACGATTTTATCAAAGTTTACTAATAATTTCATGGTAATAAAAAAAAAATAATAATAAAAATTGAAATGATGCACGAATTGTATAAATTGGTTCAATAATTATTTCCACAAACGCTTTCAACTATTCGTGGGCTATTTGTGATAAATATGTGACATTTATTAGAAACCATAGGTTAAATTTAGGAACAAAATAATATTTATATTACGGAGTTTTTTGTTAATTATTATTAATTAACGCAAAAATTAATTATTGTTTTTATGCCTCTATTGTAATGTGTATGACATACTATATTGAAACGTAAACCGTAGAGCAGTTTTTAAGACAATGATCAACAAATGAAATTTACAAAATTTAAAAAACAATCCGAAAAATATGTTATTATTCTTGTAACTAACTTCAAAACTAAACCGATTTTCTTGAAACATGGCGAAAAATACTTACTTATAATCAAATTACCTTTCAAACTAAAAAAAAATTTTAATCAGTTTCACACACTCATACAGCAATCAAACTTATAATACCCATCTTTTTGCGTCGGGGGTTTTAAAATGAACTTCGTTATTCCATTTAATTTTGATGATTTATATGAAATAAATGTACGTTAAAAACACCATTAATATAATCTAACTATTTCTGGTTAAAATTGCGCTACTTTTTACCATATATTTTTGTTAAATAATAAACGGGAATAAAACTTCACTGTTTTCGAAAGTAGTAACTGAATCTTCACCACTTTGGTTTTCTTTTCTTACGGAATTCGAAATTACAATTTTTTTTATCAGATTTTTATTTTTACTTTTTTACTTTGATGAGAGCTAGGGCTTCTATTCAGTGCAATCAATAAAACATGGAAATGGAAAACACAAAACAGTATAAAATCAAAGTTGTATAATTAAATTGAAACTTTCATATCATAAATATTTTATTTGTTTTGTTAATTGGTTCTCTCAGAACTACCATATGATTCGGAATCGAAGAGAACACATAAAAACACATAATTGATGATAGATATATTGATTTACAATACAATATCAGTCTAGAGCCGGATGTAGGTTTTGAGATTGCCTTAAAATGCATTTTTACCCTTGTCCGCTAAATCTCATTCACGATTACTTCGAAATATAACGATTTAATGGTTTATTTTTTGAATTCGCAAAATTGTATCGGATCACTATTTGTACCAACGATAAAGAATATCAAACTGAGCGAGTCTTTTAAATAAAAGCCTAAGCTACTAAATAAAAACTGTGTATTCTATTAACAAAACATTGTATTGCGACCGAATATCCATAAGACCTTTTACTGAGCATAAAAAATCGGAATGAAATTGTTAATTTTTGGCCCTTAATTTGTTTATAACAATTGAACAGTCAAAGACAAAAGGTTGGAACTAGTTTCAAAGGACATATTTTTTTAAATCTTAATTTTTGGCTTTTAATAATAAAAATTTCCGCTAACGTTCATAATTTTTAACAATGACCCATTTTTGCAAATTTTTTTTTGTGACATATTCAACGCATTTTTTTTTACATAAAAACAGTCAATAAATTTTTCTTCTTAATGTTTTGACCGATTAAAGAGAATTGAAAAAATACATTCGCATCGGAACACTTTTTTTCAAATCTCTTTTATTTAGATTGCCTACACGGAAAAGATATTTGTCCGCAGAAAAGATATAGTTTGCCATGATACCCCATTGTATCATAAATTAACATCAATTATAATCTTAAAGACTTTAACGTTTACAAATTGTATCCAAGCAAGTAAACAAAAACATTAATCATATCTGACGGATATCGATAATTTGGACTTCAATACGACTCGGCTGATAGGCTAAAAACAGTTTGTGAAGAAATTTAAACAATTTATATGAGTTGCATATGAAAAAGAGTCCCACCCTCGTTTTGAGCTAGAAACAGTTCCATAAACTGTCGGACAACAAAAAATTCGTTTTTTTCTTTTTTAAATGTGCATTATTCGATTATCTTCTTTTTTATTATCGTTCCCATTCAAAATGATCGTCAATTTTAGATTTTCTGAGCATATAAATACTTTCTAGGATCTCTAGAAATCTATTTTCATTGCCAAAAAATTGATGGTTATGATCTTAATAGCAGCCTCTCGAATCTTTAACCGTTCTGATATCCCAAATACTTCACTTGGCCCCAGACCCACCACGTCCAAGCGTACAAATAAAAATACAAACAAAAAAAATACATCACTGATAATGGATTAATTTTGTTTATTTGATTATTTAGTCACGCATTTCAAAAATTAAATTATAAACAGATATACAACATCAGCGTTGTTCATAGCAATAAAAGATAAAATTTTATTAATGTCAATATTTACTTTTATTTCTCTTATATTGTTCATAATATCATTTATTTTCTTATTTCCTATTATTATTCTTCATGATTTTTAATTATGAACAGAAAAAGATGGAAGTATTTGTATTTATATAGCCAAGAGCAATTTTGAAAATTAGTTTTTTGTATCAAAAAGGTTAACCGACATTGAAGTAAAAAATGCTTTGAGTATAATTGAAGTAGTACCGTAATAAATGTGATAGTTAAAAATCTACAAAAAAGACAAAACCTAATGAATTTTGGTATGCATGGATTGTTTGAATATAAAAACGCATAGAAGCATATTCATAAAATATGCCAAGCAAAATAGCATTTTTTTAAATTCGTCACTCTCCCCTCATACTATATTTTGATACTTTCTAGACCTACTCTATAAAAAGCCCAAAATTTAGACAAAAAACGAACAAGCTACTATTAAAACCAATATGAAGTTGCCAACAAACTGTGATTGTCACATTTCTCTGAAGCATCCAACCATACAGATCATGTTTCTTTTTGTTTGCGTGATATATCAAAAACTATTCAACCTGACTGACTTTTTAATTATTTCAAAATTTCACTAGAAAATGGGTGTTTATCTAAGGAATTTGATATAATTTTGGTTCAAAATAGTTCAATATACCAAAATTACATTAAATTCCTAATGACTTAGATAAACACCCATTCTCTAGTGAAATTTGGAAATAATTAAAAAAATCGAATCAAAAATAAATACAACGGTGGAGTCAGGATACAGAACTAGAAAATAAACCAAAATCGTTTTTTTTTTCAAGTAACTCAAATGAAGTTGGTAACGGAAAAAGCTAAAGAGTATAAGAGCATTACAAGTAAACAAAATTGTAATCATTTTATCAAAAAATGATTATTATAAATATATAGGGCATTCAAAAAGTAAGAAAACAGTCGAAAAAGTCGAGAAAGGCAGTTTATTTTGTAAAACTAAAAAAAAAAAAAAAAAACGTTTTTCTGAGCCATTTTCTAAAAAACTACGAAAAAAAGGAAGTTAGATTGCCAAGGCAAATCGAAAAAAATATTTTAGATAGCTTTAAAAAAATTATGTATAACTTTAAAGTTGGCCCCTAATCCAGTGCACGGAATTTACGGGGAGGTTCGATTTTCATTTCATTTCAGATTTAAAAACTATTGAACACGTATTTTTTCGTTTTTCAAAACAAAGTACTTTTCTCGAGTTCTTAGACTGTTTCCATTTTTGAATTCTCTGTATATAAATAAGTATAAATAAGACAGTCCAGATTTTGATGTTAAAGAAGAAAAATCTAAAGGATTACAAACCGATAAAGATGTAAAATTCTAAAAAATAATAAGTGGATTGAAACATTTACATTTTTTAATATAAAACAAATTTAATTTAGAAGTGGTTGTCCAGCGACAGTTCAGTACACTACAGAAACTATGATTGCAGACAACTTTTCCGTTTACATTGTACATTCAGGTTTGAATAAACTGTATCCATCTGAAAAAGGATTCATAAAATTATGCATCCAAACGTTTTTTTTTTCCAAAAAGGAAATATTAAAAATTAAAAAAAAATTCGAAAGGTGTTGTGGGCACTCGGTAGGAACTATATTCCAAAGTTCTAGGTGCATTATAAATATAGCGCTTACTTTTTTATTTACAAGATATATTTCTGAAAATTTGAGGTATTAATTTTAGTAGTCAAATACTAGTTTGATTCTTTAAAGAATTTAATTTTATTCGCTCCGTGCGTGAGTTTCGTTTCCATGGTAACGATAAACTACTTTAATTATAGAATTGTATGGATGCATATATAATTGTACGGATTGCATTTAAGATTTACATTGAAAATTTAATATTATTGTCTCACAAATTTAAATAAATAATTATGATAATTTACATTTGAAAAATAATATTTGTGCAATTTGATTTCTTATTTTCACAATTTTTAATGCATTAAGTTTAATTAATTCGTGTTTTACAATAATTTTAATTTGGCATTTCTATAACATTAACATGTAAGGAACTGCAAATTAGTAATAACAGCCCCCTTTAACGCCAAAATTTTTCACTGGAAGCGCTGGCATCGATTTTATTGTCCCTACCATGACTACGCACACAACGAATAACTATTTTAAGTTTGTACTGTATGAAATAATTGTAGTATTATTTTAAAAAAGGCATACTTCTGATTTAGTAGTCAACCCAATATGTGAGTACATTTCGTTTGGTTTGATTAGGATATTTATTATGACATAAATATATTTAAATTATCTCTGTTTTCTCTAACTTCTGATAATTTTCACATTTGATTAAATGATAAAACATAAAAATTCGACAAAAAATACAAATTAACAATTATAAATAGATTTTTGCATTTTCTCAAAATTCATGACAAGCTGAATCGATTGAAAAAGTTTCAGTTTTCTAGGTACCATAGATCGGTTTCTGATGTCTGTTGCAGTTTTTTGAGTTTTAACTCCCAACCAGCAAACAAATATCGTGCGATAAGGAACTTAGTTTCAAAAAACAAATTAATAGTGAATTATATATTGTCGGTCTGTTGAATCAGATAGCACATCCTGAAAGTCAGTTGAGGAGGACGTAGAATCAATATTTGCCGGTAATACTGTCTTATACATGCGAAGCTTTTCGTGGCTTCAGACAAATAACTTTTTAATCGATATAATATTTTCATTTGGTTAGTTTCAATTTTTTTGATTTACAAGATCCGTTTGTTGAAGTATAAAAGCTCACATACATAGTGTACCAACCATTCAATTTAAAAATGATTATTACATACAGACAATCTATTTTTATGTGGTGTACAGAGAGTAAAGTAAACTGAACCATATATGTATGTACTACCTAATACTAGTACCACCTAGTACTAGACTTACTAGCACTCTTCTCTAGCCATCCGTGGCGAATAGTATAGTAGTATAAGTACACTTATCCTAGATAATAATTATTATTATACATACACATATATACAGGTCAATTGTATATTGTATTGTGTATGGTTCATGGTATATATAGGTATATGAATGAACTAGGTGATATAGACGTTGTTATTCTGAAAAAAATTCATCGTGAAAATGATTTCGGAATGAAATGACAAACACAAATCCATGGAAATGTATTTTTGACATTTTGTATTCTGAATAAATTTCTCAATGGATACAACAACATTTTTGGAGTTATTAAGTTTTTTCGCAACTGATATATATGGTAATATTTTACTTTTAATTTCAATTAATATAAAATAATTAGCCTGATACCCGAAGACTTCGCTGGGCTTAAAAGTAAAGACCACCGCGTTATAGCCTCCACCTCTCTTGCTCTCGCTTATCCCCGTTCCATAAAACTCGAAATAGAGATAGGAATTGTTTTACACAGGTAAAATATATGTACAGATTTCAATTTCAAGGTTTTTTTAATGTTATATACTCATGATTTATTGAATGTATCAGAACAGGTGGCCATGAATTGTATCTAGTTCACCATTTTTACAGGAATCTTCAATTTGTGGTTGTAGAGATCTCATAGATGGTGTAGTGAAAGAGACCAAATTTAATTTCTTTAAATTTGTTAAAAAAAAAGGACTGGCGACTTTTTAATATTTTAAAATCACAGCCGCTTCTAGTGGCATGAATCGTCTTAATCTTCTATCCGGACTCCAGTCCTATCCAAATTAACATGGAAATACAAGCGTCTACACTACCCAGTTTATAGTAGGTTTACCAACCAACAGGATCTACCTTTCACATATATGGAACAAGTAAGTATCCACTTATGAGATGATATTATTAACTTTGTTATTATTGTTAAAGCATATTGTAATAGAACCTTTTTTATAATATCCCATGTACATAACCTCATTTTTATTTTAATTAGATTGTAATAAAGAAATTTTACCGAATAGAGATTTAACACAATTTAGTTTTGTTATACAAAAATGAACTCTGATTCTTATTTTGACATATATAAAAATTATTATAATTCAATTTAAATTTCAATGAATTCACTCTCTATAAGGATATTTAATAAAATTTTATTGTGTATTTAAATGTGATTATGGCGTCATAATCATTGATTTAAAAATAATTCAGCGTTATGTGGATAAAGAAAGCGAGAATGCTTCCGAAGATTTTCAGCCGTTTTAGTCGAAAAAAAAAAAACTGTGTATTTTAACATTTTTTACAGTTCAAAAGTAGATTTAAATTTTTAGTTGCTTCTTTCAAATAATAATTACACTAATTTAGTAAGTTATTGAAAGTAATAATTGAAATATAACAATTTACAATAAGGCAATTAATTCTAACAATCTTATCGTAAATCTCACAATAGGTACTTAAATAACAATAATATAATTGATTCATAAAATGAAGTATCAATTACTAAGAAAAAAAAATTACCATTATGCAATTATTAGTGTAATAACTACAGATGCAATTGTTAATTTTATAGCTTCAATTGATAATTTATGTATTGACTTCTTTTACAGTAAAGTAAATATTAGATGATATAAAATACATAATTACAATTGTTGAATCTACCTACTACATTCAAAGTTGTCCGCGTGGGTACAAATAAGTTTGTAAATATAAAGGTAGTTGCTCTGCCATTGCAATATTTTATATAAAATTATAATTTTTTTTTAGTTGAAATATTACCATCTTAATGAACAACTTTTTACTAGAATTATATGTCTAAAAAAATTTTCCAGTAAAGGGGAGACGGAAAAAAATGTGTGGACAATTGTGGACAAAGTTGTGGACAAAACAACTATAGTAGAGCATTGTGGTTGTATCAGAAACAACTTTAGTAGAGTATTGTGGTTGTCTCAGAAACAACTTTAGTAGAGAATGGTAAACACCCGATCCTACACCAAGTATTTACTGAATTTTTTAATATTATTGTTTTGCAATTTTGTCTTTATTTTAAAAATAAATATTTTTAATTAATTTTTTTTATTGTATCGAGATATACCAGTTTGAAGCTTACCATACGCATTTAAATAAAACCAATTTCATCAAAATCGTCTAGTAGCTTTTGATTGTTTCTCCAACAAGCGCAAAAAAAACAGTGACTATACATAACATTCTTTCTGTAACATTATAGTACAACAGTGCTATAATGTTACAGAAAGGTTGCACATAAATTTGAGATTACATACAGTTAAGTGATTGAAAGTAATACTCGTTTTTTTTCTTACAATTTTTATTGTTTTTTTTTTTTTAAATAAATGACAAACAATTGTCGACATATATGAAATAGAACTATTTCACACTATTTTTTTTCTAGAAAAACACGTACATTGTGAGAAAACGCTATATAAAAAAACCGAAGACGTGCAATAAGGATGTACAGGATGGTTCAAGTTATCACAGCCGAACATCATCAAATGATAAACAATATTTTAAAAAAAATAAAATTATTCCACTGTCCATACAAATATAGCCGAAGAAAACGTTCTTATCTAGATACAGTGATGCAATTTAGGAAAAAAAGGATATTTTTGTAAATATTTTCAAACAGGCTGTTTTGAAAAATTGGAAATTTGACGGTGCGAGAAAAAGTTTTTTCAAGATATAGTACTGTTAGTAATAGTCATATAACCAGCGGTAGAGATATGCATGTAATATCACCCTGTATCGAGAAAATAAAATCTTTAGAGTCACTGATTTCAATGCCAATACAATACCGTATCTCTTATAATATCCTTTTATTTAAATTTCAACACCCTGTATCTAGAAAAGACGCTTTCCCACCTATAAGTATAGTTTTAAACTGTGATTCTTTAACCGTATCTACCATTTGATAAAGTAATTATATTAAGGAATTGTTGTTATTTTTTGTTCAAGTCCTGTTGTTATAACTTAGATCATTCTGTATGTTGTATCAATAATGCGACTTGCTATACAAGTTGTAGTTATGGCTTGTATACTGGCTTCAAGTAAATAGATATAGCAAAATATATTTAGTTTTATACAATGGTTAAAGCTATCTGCTATATATTGTTAAAGTTATTTTATATAGTTTCTTCATAGATTATGCTTACAAAATAATACAGAAAAGTTTCAAAATATTTGCTATCTTTATGGAGTAAAAACAGCGAAGAAATTTACGAATTATTATTAATTCATAAATTTCAAAAAACCTGATTTTTTTCTTTATTTTTAACTAGATTTTATGATACTTTTAAAACCACAAACAAGAAATTAAATAATTGAAAATTTGAAAGATAAAATTTAGTCGAAGGTTTTCAAACTGGTCTCTCCTATCAATGAATGATATTGACAGTCGAATAATAATAACGATTATGAATATAGTTCCTTCCACGTAGTATTTGTAATTTGTTTACTTTGTGAAGTACAACAGCAAGAGGACTGTTACGAAGGTGACGCGTAATCACATTTAAAAAATGTCAAAATTAGGTAGTTTTTAGGTGCTAATTAGGTACCAGAGTCAGAAATTAGGTGCTCTGTAACTTACGCCGCACTCAGTACTCAAAGTTGCTATTATCATACAATAATGAAATAATTAATGTTGAGGAAACACAATTAAGTCCTTATTAAGTGCGTAACGGTCAGGATCTCGGAATTATGTAAATAAACGAAAGCCTTGAATTTCGCTAAACAACGGATCTAAAACTGGTATGAATACTTAATCAGGTATAAACTAATAAAGCAAGGTATTTAGATGCTAATTAGGTGCTTGCAAACAATTAAGATGAAAACGATTATAAATAAGCGGAACAAAATTTGGGAAAGAAACTGAATTTTTGACATGCAACACAAACTAACGAATTAAATAATTAATGATAATTAAAAAAAAACATTATAACTCAATTTTAAAATATTAGTACTAAAAACGCTTATGTATTTTAATAATATAGTAGTTACCTTTATTAAAATTTATTACTAGCAAAGTGGGGCTGAGTAGATGAGACTTTGAAAAAAAAGGTAAGAATAATCTAATAAATTTCGCCAAATTATCACCTTAGAGTCATCCTCGTGTCTTGTGACATGTGGTACTATATCAAAATAACATGAAAATTTATATTTACGATAAATTAAAAATTTTTTGGTAATAATGAATACTTAAATAATACCTATTAATTATCCTGTAAAAGTTTCAGGTATTATTTCTCGAGTAATTGTTAAGAAATATCGAGTAATACTGTCCATGTATAACATAAGGTTTATCATTGTTCAAACTGAACATTTAAAGAAATTCCTTAAAAAATCATTTCAACAAGTTAAGTAAAGTATTTTTTAGTAAATTAAGTTAATTTAGTAATAGCAGTTTAAATATTTATAAGTATTAGCTCTAATAAGAAGACGTTCGACTGGGCATTGAAATTCTTGCAGACTTTAAAAATAAATTGGCTAAAAAACACAATAATACAATTTTTTAATTAAAAGATAAATTTATTTTATTCAATACTTAATTTTCATATAAAGAAAATGTGAATTATTTTTCATATAGTGAAAGGCTGAAAAAAGTTAATTTGTCTCTGCTTCCATGCTCTACATACTCGCAACATATATCATAATTAAAAATTAATTTATTTGATATTTCATTTAATTAAAATGTTTTAAATTGAATATTTTATATAATAACACTTTTAGTTGATTTTGTAGGACTACGTTGGTACAATATACTCGAAAATAAATAATTGCGTTGCGTTTCAGCTGTTGGATTCTAGGTATATTTCATTGTATATTAAAAGTTTCGAAAATTCAAAGTTGAATCGAAATAGCATATTCGAAGTATCAAGATGCAAAGACGAAAAATGCAGGATCTACAAAATTTAATATAGGATCTTCAAAAATCCAGATTATGGGTTCCAGGTCATTTTTTATTCAATTATTAGATTATATCTCATTTAAAGGATCGACTTTAAAAAAAATTAATTCAGACCAAAACGCTCTAAAAATTCATTATGGTAGGCAGTAGTTTTTATTATCTGTGAGTATAAAATTCAATAGTGAGTTACTAGCGACTTTAACACGTGAAGATGTTCAAAAGTTTTTTATTTCTAAATTTTAAAACGAAAGCAAATAGTGTCAATTGGAAAAATGTTGAAAGGTCAATTTCAATAGTCAATTCTTTTCCAAACCCTCTGTGGGTATATAAATATATAATATAAAACAGTTGTAAATAGTAATGAAATATTTATTGTATTTTATTCATGTGAGTAGTAATTTATGTTGCATAAACATGCATTTAAAATAAGCACCTACTATATACAGAGTGTTCCATAAGTATATAACCATTCATTTCGAATGAATATTTACTGTCTGCCAATAAACCGTGCACCAATCTGTATGAAAAACATAAGGAGAAAGTCTAACATGCATTTAAAATAAGCACCTACTACTACAAATATATACACAGAGTGTTCCATAAGTAAATGATCATTCATTTCGAAGGAATATTTACTGTCTGCCCATAAACAATGCACCAATCTGTATGGCATACTTGACAGAGAGAGTCTAATAGCTGTGGTTTATGATGCTTGCTTGTCTAATTTTCACAAAACCGAATTACCTCTAGACCTTTGGCTTGAAATATTTCCATTTTAGCACTAATTTCTTTATCTTTTTGGATTCATCATCAGCTGCGTCTTCAAGATATATAGTTCGATGCCGTTGTACTTGGAAAATTTAAAATTAGTAAATCAAGTAGGTACTCAAGTAAGAACTTTAAGAAGGTGGTAAAAACAAGCCTCACTATACGTTTAGAAACCTTCTTAAATCGAAGCATATGTAAACAGAGTTTCACAATATTACATCGAGTTTGGCTACGGGAGACCAAATGGTTCTTTTCTGGATAATATTCAACAAGAAAATATTTCATTAGTGGCTTCATTTCGACGAGACTCACTACTTTTTTGATTTAGAAAAATTCTTGTTAGTGGTATGCTCTCTTTCCACAGCTGGAAGAAATCTTAATCGCGAACAGAAGCTTCAATTTTACTTATATGCCTTATTTTATTACTCTAAAAGGAACATAATTGATTAAAAATGCAAAACTAGTTTTGTCCGATTGAATCGAACTGTGATATGCAAGTTGTCGGACAATGTTTACCTATCTTCTTTAATTCAGAATCAACAATAACGAATTTGGCATTTATTTTTCAATCATCTTCCTATTAGATAGAGTTCAGAAAAACGAATATTCGTCAATTGAAGTTCGTGCGTGCGATTAAAAAGTTTCCAAACTACGTGAAAGAGAATATTAGCTTGATGCTTATCATCCTGAAAAAACCTTTGGTCTTTCGAATTATTATTAAGGGCTACTTTTGGGACACATAGTATATATGTGCAGAAGTGTATGTAACTAAAATGTATATTACAAAGTACGGCTTTATATACTATTTATATATTTATAGTGCTGTAGTATGAAAATTTGAGGTATTATTTATTTTATACCATTTAAGTGATGCAAACTAAAACTTTAAATATTTTTAATTATTTATAAAATAAAATTCATTTATTAATAAAATTATATCAACTTAATGCAATTTTTAAAATGTAACCTTTGTTACAAAGTGCATGTAAAGTTGTTTTTTATTGTTTCGTATTATAACTTTATGTAACGTTACTCACGGGAAATACATCAAACGTGAAAAAGCGCTTTTAATATTCATAAAAGTAATTATAACAAGGCGTTATGAGTATGAATCGTCGATAACTTATGGTAACAAAGTTACAGTTATTATTTTCCAATTTTCTAGTCAAATAGTATAATTTTCGATCAGAAAATTAAAAGTAAATGCTCTAGTCAGCATACCACTAGTCAGAATAAATTTTCTTAAACTCAGAGGCATGAGTTGAATTTTCGAAAGGTTTTTGATGTGCTGAATAAAAATATGAGCGCATAATGATTGCTTTAGCATATCAAGTTTTCAAAAAATTCAACCATTAATATAGAAAATATCAGTTTTTACTCTTAATTTGAAGTCATGTATCACTAAGCAATAATTTTTCTCATAGAATAATATTCAAGCCATAAGAACATACCTTTCATTCCCCTTTAAAAGCCATTTTGAATTTTGCCAAATTCATATAAAATACAAAATCAATAATTATACAGGAAATAAAACAAATACAATTATTTATATATAAGTGTATTAATGATTTCTCGAAGAGAATAAAATATATCGGATAAATTTTAAAAAAAGATTTAAAAGGAAGAGGACGATTTCCAATTTCCATTAGGGGTAAAATTACACAGTGATTTGGGATTAACGGATTTTTTTTTTAAAACCTTAATTATTGGAGACATTCCGAAGATAATTCAATATTTATCTACCATTGACTTATTGTTTAGATTTAGAATATAAATATCGGGACTATAGAATGCGAAAAAAAATTCTTGCAAGTTTGTAAAAACACCACTATGCAGATACGTTAAAGATAACCCTTTAGTGAGAAAAATCCATACCAACTATATTAATTTTATTCCGTAACCACCTCAAGTTTGATCGGCGGTTCTGAAATTTCTAGACGAAAATCTTAAAATCGTTTTGTTGGAAGCTTAAAAATGAACCATACTTTATATGATTATGCAAACGAATATATATAATGAATAATTTAATTATATTTTATAATATATAATGCATATATAAAGTTACAAATCACCAAAATTTAAAGTTGTAAGTAATTATTATTTTCAGTGCACTTAGTTATGCAGCTAGATATAATTATGCAGAGAATAATTTTCTGGAATTTTCTTGAATTTCGTGAATTATGATAATCCGTAAATTATGTATGAAGCACGTAAATAAAATTTCATGCACTAACAAAGTATTAAATCTTTATTTCTTCGTTCATCACAATTTGACATGAAACAATTTTGGACAAGACCTTTAATAAGGCACTTAAATAAAGAAAAGCATTATTCATCAATTTTTTAAATTAATTTTTACAAACGCAATAAAAAAATAACTTGATAAAACGAAAAGTTTGCATCTTTTTCGCGGCAGCACTATACTACAATATTTAAAGCAATGTTTTATATTATATGTGGTATTTTATAATTTATTATAATTAAATGCATTTCCAATATTAAGTGGAATTTTGGAACAGTTATATGTATTCAAGCACCATATAAATTATACGAAGTGATACAGGAATTTATGGCAGTATAGGTCTTAAAGCCACAGAGGCAACATATAGAATGCAGCATTAAAGTCTTTCAATGGAGATAGAGGGAACACAAAGCGACAAAATAAATCTCCTTGCCGCATGCTACAAGTTGAACAGTGTCTATCCAACAGTGAAGACTTGTGGCATTCAACATGGAATTTGGACAAATTTAATTGAATTTTGTGCTACGTTGTCACACGCCTACAATAAGCAACACTTGACAACAAATATCGAGCCACATGTTCACCACGGTCTCCCGATTTATCGCTACTAACTTATGTTACGTGCGCTTAAAAGCTGAAGAATTGAAAGCTGCAGAAACAGGTATTCTGCATGTTTTTTAAGTTAATATCTTTAACCACCTTTATCTCAGTAATATATTTTTAAATTTACCATATTTGCTAGAGAATACGTATCAAAATCAGTGCCGTGAAATTCTGAAACACTCTGTATAAAGTGTGTATTTAAAATACATTAAAGTTTGTTTAATTGAAATAACTGTAGAAGATAAACTAGATAAACTTGAAGAAAATTGAAGCTTTTGAAATTGTTATCAATTTTATGTGATATATCAGTTGATTGCACTACATTAACACACTTTTAACATAAATAATACAGAAGTCAATTATTTGCTTAGTTTGTTATAATAAAATAACTGTATTTATTTATCGTATAAAATCAATATACAGGGATTTTGAAAAACTTTGCACGGCGAGTTATACACCAGCTTTTGTTGGAGGAATACTGTTGTAAATTTGAATAGCCCCTAGACAGAGAAATAAAAATACTTTGTTTTTGAAAATGAATACGTTAATTCATAAAATTGAAATGTCGTTTTACACTGAGATGAGTATGTAACCTGTAATCGAGGTTCTATGAAAACCTGAAAAATAAAAAAACTGTTGGCTTTTCGAAATATTTTTTTGACAAATTGATTATATGATATAAAGATATTTTGAGCCAAAAATCTACCCCCTGCACGATTTACCGCACATTTTCATAGTGTTGCTTAAAGTCTTATTCGAAGAAGAAGTTAAATAAACTGAATTTTTGTATTTTTGGTTCCTGATTGCCCTCAATATTATCTTTTAATTTTCAAAATATATGTGAGACTTTATTAACCGAGATAACATGATGGACATACTACTCTCGTTTTGCATCGCTTTGCATTCATTATTATTTATACTTTTTAAAAGGAATAAGGGTGCGAGATTTGAACATTGTGGGAGTCTGTATTTACAATGAACGATTCTATACCTGCCTGCAGTGTCTGCTTTTGATAGTAGAAAACTTTCGTTTACAAAATCAGTTTTAACTTTATATATATATATATAAATATATACAGTACAAATAGGCAAAGTTGAGGCCTAGCATCAATTATCAAATGATATAATAACCTAAATACAAATTACATGGTCGCTGCAAAGCGTGAAAATAGGTAGTTTTTATTATTTTAATGGTAAAATAATGAAATGTGTGCGAAATTTGAATTTGTAGATACACTCTTCAATATATATGTAGATCAAACCTCAGTTGGTTATCATGACACGGATTTTCATTTCCAAATAAAACCAATGATTTTTAAATTAAAACAAATTTTTAAAAATGAGCGTTTCTTTTGGTGCTTTGTAGACATTTAGCGAAACATATATCTATAACTAAAAATTATCGTGTCTGTTTTTATGCATAATTTATGCTTTTAGAGAAACTAAAAAACACAAAAAAATGGTGAAATGTACCTACTCCTTCAATAAATAATTTCATTAATTTTTTTTGTTTGAGAAAAGAGGCGTGCATCATAATGATTACCCAGCTCAAAGTCGAATATATATTCCCAGGACTAATGGAATCGTCCAAATGTGATTTATTCGTAATACCTTTCATTGATAAATAATACAAAAACTATTTAAATAAATAAAATAAAATACATAGTCAATATAAAATAAAAAATTGCATAACTTTACAAACAATAAATAAAAATAGCTCCTCTATCAAAATGAATAAATAAATATATAAATAGAGAGTTTTTCAATTAGAGGGATACTTTTTAAAATTAAAATTTTAGTCGCTCATGACTCAATGCTTTTGAAAGTTTAAACATCATTAAAGATAGCCACTAAAAATTGTTTAACCCTTGGTGGTATTTTTGGCCCTTCTTTACTAAAACGCATATATATAGTCCAAAAAAAGTCGGTGGCCTTCCCGATTCAAGTATCAAAGATTTCTAAGCGTTCAAGAAGCACAGTAAAACTACAGGCTATTGAATATTTTCACACCCAGAAAAAAATTTATTAGAAACTGAAATTTAAACAAGTGAAAACAAACAATTGACTGAGTTTGTTGTTGAAATACCATGTATAGACAGTCTTGATTTCATTTGTATTTTTACGTCATGTAAGTAAATTAAGATAGCCACTCTTACATAGTCAGACATACAACTAATATTAACATATAATACATAATTTTGCTACATAATTTGCAACTAATTTGCGCTACCACGGATAAATAGTGATGTTTACGAAAAAATGTTTAAAAAAACAAATGTTTATTTCTTATAAGGACATTTTTATATTTATATTTAAACTTTAGTTCTATCTCTAACGGTTTACAAGATTGATCCTACGGACCCTAGGCAAATTTTTCCTGGGTTGATCATTTACGAACTCGACTTTTTGTAAGTCCTGAGCACGTTACAACAATTTCAGCTGGATATCTCTTTTCGTTTTTGAGTTATTTTGTTAACAGACGGACAGACAGACAATCAGAAATGGATTAAAATTAGGTGATTTTATTATGAACACCTATACCTACCAAAATTTTGTTCATACCATCAATATTTTTAAGCCTTACAAACCTGAGACTAAACTGAGTATACCTTGATATATTTCATACATACATGGTATAAAAAAAGGTACCACTCTTATTGAAAAATCCTATATTTATATTGATGATATAAAAAAAAAAATAACTGCATTTAAAAATAAAATAAAATATTACCTATTTATTAAAACAAATTTAAAGTGATAGGTGGTAATGTTCTATTATTTGTTTGTAAAATACTTTCACTTTTAATATAAAATAGTAAACTATATAAACTACATAATAGGTAATAATATAAACCAATGTACATACTCATCTGCAGAACAAATCAAATATATGTAGCGAAAAAAAATATAACAATCAGTTTAAATAAAATACAATTACAAATAATAAATAAAAAACAATATTAAATTACAACAAATTATTATAGTCTAGAAAAAATAGACTTATATTGATACGACTAGATCATGACAGTAGGTAATGGTGAATCGTCAGAAAAAAGAAGTTAAAATTGCTTGTAAAAGTTCAACATAAAAAAGAACAACAGAATGAATAATTTATTTCGAGAATTTAATGAAGTCGGAGAAAAATTTGATTGTATATCCAAGTAATAAATAGTGGAGACTCGACAATCGGGACATAAAAACCAGAAGTGTTCTGATTTGAATTTGTTTCCTAAAAAGGTGGTTGAATAATCTCTATCTCCATCTCTTTTCTCTATTATATTATAAATGCGAAAGTAAGCATGTATGTTTGTTTGTTACGCTTTCACGCTAAAACTAGCGAATGATTTTTAATGAAACTGTACAGCAATATAGCTCAAACTTCAAAATAACACATGAGATATAATTTATAAAGATATATTAATAAAAAAAAAAAAAATTAAAAATTAATTTCATTTGACAGTACCATAAATTACAGATTTCTGTAAAAGTAGTCCTTTGACATTAACATAAATTACAAATTTCTGTAAAAATAGTCAATACAAAATATTTCACGGCCATCATTTCTGATATACTCAATGAATAATTATGACTATTATACATTAAAAAAAATAGAAAACCATACATATATTTTAAACAATCCTTACCATTATTTCGAGTGTTTACTTTTAAACTCAGCAAAGCGGGAGGGTATCACTCTAGTGTAGGTCCTAAAAATATATCTCATACACAATAAGAAATGAATGGCGTTATCACAATGCTTGTATGATATGTGGCGTGTTATTTACGATACTCTATTGCGTTATTCAAAATGCTATGGCGTTATTTACATTAAAAATCTAGTGTTATCTATTATGTATATTTTATGTGTGTAGATATTATTCCCTTTCAAATGGTGGGAGCGCATATAATAATATATTTTATTATTATTACAACTTACTATGTACTATGCATTTTTAAAAGTATTGAGGTATTATTTATTTTTATACAGGTATTGTGAATAGGTATTTATTGAGCTATAGACAGGCGCAACGAGCTCCACTGTCGAAGGCCCCAGTCAGACCGAAAGCCATGCCAAAAGCAGAAGTTCGGGACGTGGCCTGTCCAATATATGGGAGTAAAATTTAGGTTTATAAGTTTATCAGGGTGGGATTAGCGGGCAAGCTTAACATAGTATAGGTATTAATGCATTGAAGTTACATTCCACGGAGCAACGTCTGTTTGGTCTGCTAGTATACAATAAAATTCTAAAATATTAAAAAAATCAAACTGCCATTTATTTACAATTAAATTCTAAAATATATAAAAATCTAACTGCCATTTATTAATTTTATTTCAGTTTTGCTTTCTTTATCATTGGTGTAAACGGCAATCAAATCAAATGTACGAATACAAGACAAAAGCCTCCATTATATACTGAAGAAAAGGTTAAAGAGAATTTATCGAGGTAGGTAATAAATTTTAAAGGAATTTCGTCCAATTTTTCGCTAACTATAACATGCTAAAAATTCAGATCATTATCTACTATTTTTTTTTCTTCTACTGGCGAGTTACCTTCCTTAACAGTGAATGATAAAAAGACTTATATTCATACTAATTTTCCTTGCTATGCCTGGATTATAGATACGTACAAATATATACACGATCGAATAATAAAATAATAACACAATAGCGTATAATATCTTGTCTACGAGTACTAGTTAAGTCAGTCCATATAATATTATTGCAATAAGTGTATACAGTGTAAAGTACTGTACAGTACAGTACTCTAGTACTTACTATCATCTATGGTACTGCTATGAACACATTGTAATATCATAACAATATCATTCATATTTCTCATCTTCGTCTATTTTTAATTAAATTGTTTTGTTAACGATGTGATATTGTGTATATAATAATATTTTGAAGCTATTTTCACTGTGATGTTTCTTCTCTAGTTATACAGTTCTTATTATTCTATAATAATGTATGTAATTGTTTTAAATATTCTCTGTTGAGTGAACAATGACGTTTCATTCAAAAAATCGTGGTCCAAGATTAACTCTGGTTTTTACACTAGGTCGGCTTTGTGCTTTCACTATTTTATCTTGTTTATATGTTTATTGTTTTCACTATTTTAGTATGTTTATTTGAATCCATCAGCACTTATGAGCATTTTGCTCACGATCGGTTTAAAAAATAACTAACTTTGATTTTTCAAATGGTGTATGTGGTTGAAACGTTTTCTATCTTCGCATAATTTTGTCTATTTTCTAATTATGAATTTTTCAGATTTTTTCTCCCAATTTATAGTTTAAAAAAATATATTTTTCCAAGCCCTTCAGAAATTGTGAGAATTTCCCTCATCACGAGACTAAAGGAGTAAATACTTCATGCTCTCATCATGATTACTCAACGGTTAACGATGGTTTAACTTCAGGACGATAATCATTCTATTAAAACTCGTAATTAACTTCTATTCTTAGTCTTCTTGGATAACTATCAAAACAACACTCTTTACGAAAAGAAGTTAGGGTAACAGAAGTAAGGGAACAAAGGAGGGGTTTTCGTAGGTACATTATTGCTTTTCAGGCTCTTTTATATTGAATCTAACTTTCGTTGAGCTGAAACATAGAGTGTGTTTCGTTGAACGCTAACATACTTTAAGAAATCATAAAGAAAGAATATTTTGGCTTTGGCAAATCCAATTTTCAATTCGATAAAGTTAATTTCATGACAGTTTTATCCAATGATCCACCAATGATTTGCGGTACGAGGGAAGAATAGCAATGAGGAAGAAAGGAGTAAGGGTAAATTTGTAAATAACGTTATTTTGTATGAAAAGTTCAAACACTTCCTTAGTCTTAAAAATCCATGGGACACATTATTTTAAACAAGTACGGGGGATCCTATCCATCGGAGTTGAATATAGATTAAAAATATCACCCCAATGATGGAAAATCTTCCTTGTTCAAGAGAATTTTACTTGCGTTTGGACACATCCTGAAGATTGTGACTCAAATAAAATGTTTTGTTTATAGAAATGTATTTAAAATATTTGTTTACAACGCACGTTTGGAAAAACGTTTTGATAAAATAAATAACATGATTAATTTTTCAACGAGGGTTTCGTTCTGATATAATATAATATAAACCATCATTATACAAACTATTAATCATTTTAAATAATAATTATATTGTATTTACTTTCGTTTTCTTTCTTCAAATAGACATTCAATTTCTTCTTATTAAATTTGGTTTAATTTAAGTGTACTGTTTTTTTTTTATATTTATATTATATTATATTTGTATTGTATAATGATTATGAATAGTTTAATTTTAATATAAGATTTTTATTTAACAAATTAGTTATGGATGAATACCTTAATGATTCCCAATTTCTTCTTGTTTGCACTTCCTTAACAATTTTGCACAAGTTACAATTTCTTATATTTTATTAAAATTGATGAATGCACTTTTCTTAAGATAATTATTTTTTTGCAATTTTAAAAATTATGTTCAATATATTATAAAGTCAAAACTTTCAGTGTGAAATTAAAATTTTAGCAATTTTACTTTCTATACTGCCAAATATTCTAGTTATTAGACAAATAAAATTTTTTTTGTAGATAAGTAGAGAAAATAAACACCTTGTTTTTAGAATTGCTAGATAGAAGTCCTACCTATTATCATTTATTATTTCATAAACAATTTTAAAAGAATAAATCTATTCAAAACTTAAAGTAAGTCGAAACCAAATTCTGAAGTTTATGCTTATACTAAAACCCTTAGTAGAACTTTTGGACAAATATTTTCCTTAAGGATTTTGTCTTAAATAATAAATGATACTTCTCTCTTCGGTAGTTTTCATTAGATGGATCTTAAAACATTTTGCCGACATCTAATTATAAAAAAAAGTTTTTACTTTTTTTTTTAATCTATGTATAAAAAAAAGTTTCTTGTTCCAAAATTTACAGATATTTTATTGTTTTATGTTTTATTTGTTCATGTTTGATATCAAAAATTGCAATATAAAATTTTTTAACTTATTCGACGCGTAATCGCGTATTTCAGAACTGAAAGAGTTTTTAGCAGAATTATTTTGACGTGTCTTATTTGTTAGACAGTTTCCATAAAATAGTTACTACTTAAGACTTTGCAAGTTAATTTTTTAAACCAACACATATTTCCGCGGTTTCAAGGCTGCAATATCCGAATCAAACCTTTTCAATGTGATGTCTGTGTGTGTGTGTGTGTGTGTGTGTGTGTGTGTGTGTGTGTGTGTGTGTGTGTGCGTATTTGCGTATGTTCGTTCGGATTTTTTTGCCCCGATTATCTCGCGAACCAGTTATAACATTAACAGGGGATTGGGCTTATTCGACGCGTAATCGCGTATTTCAGAACTGAAAGAGTTTTTAGCAGAATTATTTTGACGTTTTTTAATGGTGATAAAAAAACTGGTAAAAACTGAATAAACAGAATCTGAAAAGTGGATAAAAATCATCATTTATCTACGGAGATAATGATCGTCCCAGCATAAGCTGCAGTACATGTTCGAAGAATAATCTATGAAGGCTAACTTTTTGTAATGTTTTTTCCCCCTCTGGGAAGTTAATCGTGTGGACTACAGGGGTCGCACTCACAAGAGTGCCATTTTACAACCATGTATGGACTCGTTAAGTAGGTTCCTTGACAATAATACGCTCTAAATTTTTTTCTAGATTTTAGTCATCTTCTTTAATTATTGTCAATATACGAACAAATTTTAGGAATTATTGAAACAAAAAATGTTAATTAATTAAATCATTTCAATCTCATCATAAAATATTTTGCAAATTATTTATACAATTTTGATATTTTTCTAAATTATTTTTAGCATGTATGTTGAAGAATTAGTAGTAATAAGAAATATTTACAATAATTGAAATTGAATGAAAAATATGTTTGAAATTTAATATTAAATTACTTCTGATTACTTTCAATTTTCTATTCCAAAATACCGCACATTTAATTTCTTTTTAAAGAATGTTATTTACATGTTTTACGAATAAAATTCTTATTAAAGGATAATGTGTCGTACCTCGGAATCACTTTACCGTGAAGTTGCAAGATTCACGGTAAAGTGGTCGCTGAACACGAATCCGCTGTCATAAAAATTCAGTCAATGCTAACCATGATTCTCTGATTTGTTTTAAATTACTATTTTCTTATTCAATGATTTTTCATATCAGATTACTATCCCAATCAAAAGCCACTTTATTATTTATAAAACCATGCTGGACTATTTTTAACCCTTGAACGAAAAAAAGGTGAGTTATAAGTTTGACCGATATGTGTGGGTGACTGTGTGTCTGTCTGTGGCATCGTAGCGCCTTAACGGATGAAGCGCTTTTAATTTTTTTGGTTTCATTTGAAAGGTAATTCAACGGGGAGTGTTCTTAGAAATGTGCGAGCTTAGGGTTACATACCCGAAAAAACTAAAAAATTGGCGATGATTTTCAAAATCGATTCAGTTTGGAAAAGGCATATAAATAATTACTATGGAAATGAAAGGTCAAATAAACCTGGCTCAATTCATTTCGAAAAGTGAAATCATAAAATAATTAGGTAATTCAAAAGAACAAAGTCAACTCAAATATTTAAATTTCAATTAAAATATTTCAAAAAATTTGTCTAAAAAAAGATAGCACTCCAAGTATCCTTTTTATCTCATCTGATTTCCTTGATCATCACCTTGATATTGATTTAAGAAGGAGTGTTTTAAGTTTAAAGTGTTTATCTGTGCGTCTGTGTATTTCTCAGTAGCATCGTAGCCCCTAAACGGCCGAATCGTGATTGAGAACATTTTATAGCTAAGTTTCCAAAAATCGGTTTACAAGGAATAAATCGCATTTGTCGGGGGTTTTTTTAATTTTGTGAATTTCATTTGTTAATATCATATTTTAAAAATTGGCTTTAAAAGTACATCCATAAATGTAAATTTGAATCCCTGGTATTACACTCACCCCGATTATTTAATTTATATTTTATATGATTTTAATTAAATTATTGAAATACATACGAAATGAATAAGTTAATAAATTGTTTTGACCATTGATGATGATTTGTGGCTAATGTTAAGTGTCCATTACTTTTACAGTTTATAATTACTTTGTTGTAGATAGGTAAGAAAGTTTATATTTTCAAGTAAACTGTTTGTGTACATCGGTTGAAGTTTTGTAATTTAATTTTCACTTACTTCTGTTTCTGTGTTCATAACCGATTCCATTTTAAGTTGTTGGTTAATATAAATATGCTGGTACTTTATTTGTATTATACAGGATTCACTAATTTGTTCGAAAGTTAGAAAATCGTTTATTGGCTTTCAACTGACAAGCAAATCATATTCATGCAAGTTGGTGCTTCTTAGATTTACGCAGAGAGAAAGACAGAGGAGGGACTGAAATACCTTACTTTCGGACATGACCATCTCTTTATTTAACATTTTAAAAAAAACTATAGGATAGTATATTTCGGACGATTCTAAGCATTTCCTACTCTTTGAAATTTTTACCTAAGCTCACTATTTTCGAAACATAAGAATTTGAAAAAAATGGCGCTTTTAGGTAAAAAAATGTCAATAGCTAAAATAGTTTTAGAATGGTAGTATAATATAACATGGTTTTCAAATCAAATTTTGGGCTAGAACCACAATAAAAAATTTTTTAGCCAAGAACGAATTTACGGCAAAAACTTTATTTAATTTTTTTCTAAAGCGTTAAGTGCTTGCTGTGTGATACCAAAACTATTCTCAACGATAGTTTTGATTGACTTTATTCCTAAGGGCTACTTACAATAAAGAATCGAGGCGTGATTGAAAAATTATCTTGTTCTTTTCTTGTTTAACGGGATAAATTTTTATAGGATATAGCTAATATTTTGAGTATGAAAATTGTATTACACGGTCTAATTTTCTTTAGGCCAAAAACGAGTATTAGCAGAATTTCAGCCCCCCACCCCCCCCCCCCCCCCCGGCTATAATTCTTATACAAATTGGGCTTTACTCAAGAACGTGAAATTATGGATTGTTCTATTTTGTAACAGCGTAAAATTTGTTGGTTTTGGTCGTTTCATCTAGAATTAACAAACATTTCAGACCATTTGACCAAAACCAAGTTTTCATAAGGACCATTTCATAAGTGCGTGACTCTTTACCAACGTTAATAAACTTTATTTTTAACAAAACTGTATCATGTATAAAATCTTTAAAAGAATTATGAACTTAAGAATAATAAAATTTAAATAAAATAGTTGTATGTTTTCTTAAATAAGAATTTACTTACACGTTTCATTCACATTAATTATCTTACCCTATATTTTCCACTAAGGTACTTCAAGTACACACAATGTAGTAAATTCTTTAAAAAGTTTGAACACGTAAAGGAAGCTTGCTTACCTGTAACAAAAAGAAAAATATTTTCACAACTAATTATAACTAACTAGACATGTATTTATATATATACAACACGTAACCAATGCATTTGAAAGGTTTGTACTATTTTGTAGGTTTACGTTCGCTACTGTACTACCTTAAGAAAACGAGTAATTGTTATGTATGCTTCTAAAATATTGGTACAGTCAAGAACAAACAGTTATTTTCAATAATGTTTAAGAAAAAGTTTACCTTGAACAAAATACAGAAATTGTTAATTTATTTAGGAGGTTTACAGTCATATTTTTATTGAAAGTTTTGAGCTTTCGATCTTAAGGTGTTGGTGCTTATAAGAGCATAACCGATCGAAAAAATAAAAAATAGCTTTTTGTGATTGTTTAGTGTATTGCCAACACATAAGCATGTCTACATGATCCATTTAGAGTGAAATCTACAAAACAACAACCGGGCTTATATCGATTCAAGCCTGGCTAGAGATTGTTGAGCATCGGACGAAGTTTGACAACCATAATTTACGAAATCTCGTATCAAATGGCTTCTATCATTGGTTTGTTTTGCTATTTTAGTCGCGTTCTACTTGGATTTTCCGAGTGTTCATAAGTTCAAAGATTTAGCATATTGGGTATATACAGGGTGGGCCATTTTAATCTGTACACCTAAATATATCGTTTTGTAGTTAATCAATAAAAAAAATAACTTTAAAAAATTTTTGTGGGGGACATTGTTTTCTGACATCAGATTGTACCTACTTCTTTGGGTTTCTTTAATGGTCATTTCAAATTTTGAACGGTAAAAGATAGGATAACATTTTAAATAAGAAAGTTGATCCTCATAAAAAGCTAACATTTTTTGCTAAAAACATTAGTATCCAAGAGCAATAGAAATTTATCTTTCGATTAAATGCAATAACGTATTCGTTTATCTTTCGATTAAATGCAATAAGGAAATATTTTTAGCTCGCATTTGCTCTGAAAGATATCGTTTTTCGAAAAAATGTTTTAAACAAAAATTGTTAGTTTTTTTTTAGGAAGATCAACTAATTTAAAGTGTTATTCTATTTCTGATCTATCTTCTTAAATTTGATATTAAAGAAACCCGAAGAACTTGGTCCAATTTGATGTCAGAACATGATGTCTCTCATAAAATTTTGCAACTTTTGTTTATGTTATTTTTTGATTGCTTAACTACAATACGAAATATTTAGATATATAGATTAAAATGACTCTGTATATTAAATATAGATTTGCAAGGCGTGGTAAAATAAAAGGCAAAAGAGTATGTGCTTGTTGTAAATTAAGCATCTTTGCTTGCAAGACCCACTGGCAAAACTGGATAAAAATTAACAAAAATTAATAAAAGCTTGGTTCATTAGCAGATTATCATATACTATATGGGCAGTAGTACCCTGGTGTAAAAATTATTAGACCTTGTTGCTTGTAAAATAACGAAATATGGAATGACCTGAGACGATACACAGCAAGACAAGAAACATGCTACATTCCTGGTGTTTCGGTCTCTTATTCAAATTTATTGATTTATTTGTATTCAACATAGAGTATGTAATTTTTTTCCCGTAGTAAACTTTACAAAATATTGTGGATTGCAAACATTTATCATTTGTGGTTAAAAATTTTAAAATACGTTTGTTTTGCTTTGTACTCAGTATATTTACTTACTGTTGGTAGTTTAATATATTATTATAGTTTGTTGATGTTGTGAATGTGTTTATTATACAAACAATATTTTGTACAGTTTCATTCAAGAAAAGTAACACTCAATAACTTTGTACTTATTCCATTCTTTTATCTTATTACATACTTATCCTTTCTTACTTTAACATGTTAATTTATTAACTCGCTTTTGTATGTCCGGGCGGAATTATGTAATGGATTTTAAAGTAACTTTTCGATGAGCTAGAAACTTAAAATTTGGACCGTAGCTCAGATGTGGATCACTATGAATAAAAAAGGAGAAGAAAAACGAAAAGGAGGAGAGAAAGATAAACGATTTTTAGGGTTCAGATAGAATTTTGTAATTGATTTTAAATTCACTTTCCGATGAGCTAGAGACTTTTAATATGGCCATAGATCAAAAGTGTATGACAATGCATTCATATAACCCTAAAAAGCAGAAAAATTTCAGCAACAATTTCTACCAATTACATGCGCCCCATGTTTGTTCGTTTCCAATGTTACAAGTATTTTAATAACTAGTAAAAGTTATTTTATACATTTTTATTCCGTCATAAAATCATGGTAGATACATTAAAAAAATTTTTTTTAATTATCAACAAGAAAAGTTTGATTTAGGGGGATTTAAATTTCAAGTTTCATAAGCAGTAAAATTATGGTAACTCTTCTTAGACTAGTCGCATAACAAATTCATTCTGTAAGTTTTATTTTTTGATCAATCAATGAAACATAGAAAATTTGTCGAATGTTTCCTCTTTTATGAATCACACTGTACATACTTAACTATACAGTTAGTTAGTAAAACGTTTAGATTTAATTTTATTTCTTTGTGGTAAATCTGAACTCTGTACTCCTATTTTTACCTGTGCTGTCTCTATACAAATATATAATTTAAAATATAATTTACAAGTTTGTTAAAACTACTACGTACATCTACCTATCTAGAAATAATGAAATATTTTATTCTGCAGTAACATTGTTGAAATATCAAATATCAGAAACAAATAGGATACAATGAATAATTTTATAATTAGACGTTCGAATTATGAGGCAATGTTTAAGTCCGAAATGACTACAAATAATTTTCCAAACATGTAGTTTCTAAAGGTTTCAAGAAAAGAAGCGAGAAATAAGTCGATTTGATGCGGGAAACTAAGGTTTTCTGAATGAAACCCGATCTACTTTAATTTTTGTTTACGTGGTTTTCTATACTTTTTTTAGCAATCACTAGCTATCCCATAAGAAATTAATATGGTTTGTTTTTAATTTTAGGAATTGAATCATGGAATTTTGGTCGAATGATCGATATTATGTAAATGATCGCCTGTTCGCAGGGGTAACAATGCTATTTTCTTCCACAACCACAAACTATTAATTGATGTGAATTTAATCATGATTAATGTAACATCAAAGCGGAAATTTTACTCATTCATGAAGCTATTTAACCAAAAATGAATTCATCGACTTGTTCATGAAATAATGGATCTGCTTGAACATGAAAACTTCGCTTGGAATTTAAAAAACCCACATACCTCTCTACGGAAGCACATTGACAATCTCAAAAATAAATAGTTTGGTGTAAGTATATTTGCTGGATCGTATATTTGAAAATAAAAAGAGTCTTGTTGTAATCAAAGAAACGATTATTTATCCGGAAAAAAAACTCTAAACTGATATCTTCTACCGTTTTGTTTTTATAACAATGTAAAAATATATAACTTTCTTCTGATTACCTTCTATATCCTTTATAAACATAAATCAAAGCATGGTATTGTATAATGAACAATTAAAATATTTCGTATGTATAAAAGCAACAAAACATAAATTTCTCTAAAAGAAAAGCATAAAATAAATGTTTTAAATTACTTAATTTATACTTCTGTAAAGGGTTCTCTGTTAAGAGTGAAAGAACTTAAACAAGTTGTGTATGAGATATACTTTCTTCTTTTTTGGAAAGGATTTTTTAATAACGACTTGTCTGATGAAATTAGACCTCGCAGATTCCCGCAGCTTCGCTCGGAGGTGAGTATGCTTGCATTGTTTGTACTTTCTTTAAAGGAAGTTCACATACGAGACTGTGTGAAAATATTTGTTTCAAATGTTCAGGGTAGATTCTGTTAGAACTTTAGAATAGAAAAGAAAATTTATAATAAATTTTTTTGAAATATCGATACCTAAAGTTTTGGAAAAAATCAATTTTGAAAGAAATATCTACTTATTTTCTTAACACAAATGCCATTCATCACTTTAAATATGATTTATGGAAAAACGAGTTCAACTTATTATATTTTTTTAATAATATTTGTCATGGTTGTACCTAATTCATATTAGTTTTCCAAATAAATCCTAAGAAAATTACCCTTGTTACAAAATAACACATCCCTTTAAAACACTTAAATATTATTTATATGTTAAAAACACAAACTTTAACAGCTCAAATCTATAAATTTACTTGTTTGAAAAGTACATAATGAGCCCTTAAGGACACTGGTTGAAAGTTCACGTTTCAACGAAGGATATACTCTTGTTATCTGATTATTTACTGAACTAATGGATTCCAAACTTTCAGACCATGAATAATCAACTCATCTTGATGATTTCAGCCAATGAAAATCATAGAGTACACACGGTAAGTAGCTGGAACTGAATGCTTGTTTAGATAAAAAAAGTTCAATAATTTTCATACATTGTTCAACATTGCTTGCAATCTAACGTAATGATTTTCCTAATAGTAGTTACTAAGGTGCTGTCCAGCATGGAATATCACACCAATGTCATGCACAAATTGTTTAATTTAAGTTGAAAGTTCTCTCACTCTGAATGGAAAATCTTTTATAAAATTATATTACAATGGATTTAGATATGAACGGATACATGAACTCACTATGGAACGTACAAACAAAAGTATAGCGACATACCTTCTTCATTTTCTGAATCTGATACTAATTAGAATTTTAATTAATATAAAATTTGTATGTGAAGCAGTCAAAATAATATAAATATAATATTTAAACAATATCAAATATAATAACTAATTATATTCATTTTTGTGTGTATTTTTTGAAGCTTGAGTATTGCGTTGTTTTCATATTTATTTATATTAAATATTCTCTGTTCTATGTCCTCTGTAAAATCTAGATTTATATCCAATATCACATGATAAAATCACCAAAATCCGTTTATGTTCTTTTTTTTGAGTTCTCACTTCGTTAAATAATTCAAACTATGTTTCATTTTGTAATTTCAAAACGAGTAATATTCCAGAGACTACTCTTTGAATAATCAAAGAAACCTACTTTTGTATTTTCTTGGTCAACGTTGCTCTAGAACATTTTTACCCAAATCGTATATATAATAATTCTTCTTGATTTTTTGAAAATTTCTTAAAAACCTTAAAAACCCAGAAAATTACCAAAAAAACTTTTGGTTTCGAATTTGATAAAATATTTGGGTGTATATCGGGTAATTTTGACCCAGAAACTATAAAAATCGGATCTATTTTACCAATGGATGAATAGTTTTTGAAATGTATACCAAAAGGCTGTATATATTTTTATGTTTTAAAAGTTTTTGATAGTAGTTCAACTAGTTTGCCCGAAATATGAACAGGTTTTTAGTACAAATAAATAAATTAAATATAATTGTATAATACATACTTAATTCTTAATAAACACTGGGAGTTTCATGAAAAATAAAGGTAGTAAAAGAAAATCTTACGACGAAGACTGTACTCTCTAAACAATTTTGAGGTATGATTTGATGTTTTAATGCTTGATACATATGAGTTAATTCCGTCGTCATTATTTTATAAACTTATTTTAATTAGTAAGTATATAACACTTCTATCAAGTTAAATATTGTTATAAAATAAATGAATTTATTCATTAAAACATTTTATTAACAAAGACATTTTAGTCATTTAAGGCATTTTAAAATATGTTTTGATTCATCCAACGAATATTATATATAACAAGTGAAAACAAACAATTGACTGAGTTAATTGTTGAAATACCATATATAGACAGTGTTGATTACTCTGTCACATCACATATACATACATGTCACACATATAAAACTGATATTCCCCTATAATACATGCTATACAATTGGCGCATGATTTGCGCTCTCACGGGTAAACAGTCATGTTTACGAAAAAATATTTCAAACAAAAGTTGTTTATTTTTTTTATAAAGGAACATTTTTTACATTTTACGAACTCGATCTCACTTTCTACTTCCTCTTTTCGTTTTTGAGTTATCGTGATGATAGGCGGACAGACGACAGACAGACAGACAACCGGAAATGGACTATTTAGGTGATTTTATGAACACCTATACCAAAATTTTGTTCATAGCATCAATATTTTTAAGCTTTACAAACTTGGGACTAAACTTAATATAACTTTATATATTTATATACATGGTATAATAAAAAGATTTTATTTGTTTGTTTTTAGGAATTCGCTTAAAAATGTTTCTTAATTTCTATCGAGTTTTTAATAGAATACAACATATTTCTTAAAATACTTTCTTTGTTAATTGTTGAAAAATTTAGAAAATACAGAAAATGTAAACATCGTGTTCGCATTCAGCAATGTTGGGACGTCGGTTGACATTTTGGTACACTGCTCGAAAAATAATAGTTTTCTGGATGTATCCTGATTTTTTATCATAGAATGTCTTTAAACTCTCCATTTCTCAACAAAGCGACACAAAACTATTTTATCAGTCTGAACATTTATCATCCAAAAGTTTACACACGTGATCTTTTTACAAGGAACAAGTTTCAAATTTTCGACAAAAAGCTTCGATGATTGTGTTACAAATTTGATTTTACTTTTACTTGAATAATAAGAAGCTATTCATAAAATACACCACGCAAACAGGGGTGACGAAGGGGTATTACCTAGCATGACGAAATATGATTAAAGCTTAAAGCTAAGATAAAAATCTGAAAAGTATCTTTTTGCTACTCCAAAAGAGAAAACGAAAGCCGTTTTATCTTTGGATCAATGAATTTAATATTATTTTTAAAATAATTAATAGCATGTTAATTACACCTAAATTAAACATGAATTGAATTGCCCTCACATATTCAAGTCAACAATTTTTACAGGTTAATCTCTAATTAATTCACCTTAATATTTATTATTTTTGATCGAATGATGTAACACTTTAAATATAATGTAAGACACTATTTGTGTTAATCTTTGCATCTCCATTTTTAAACATATTTTTTTTAAATACTGTGATAGATAGGTTCATAAATTTTTATTTAGTTTTTTTTTTTAATTCATGTATTAAATCACATGGTAAGAGATTTTGAAGTACCAGCGTGTTAAATGAGGTAGGAATTAATCGAAGAAATTATCCGCGGGTTAGTTTTTTTCCCTTCAAATGAATTTAAATTTCAAAGAAAAGGATTTTTAATAAATTAAGCTGTAATAAAACTATCGCAGGTTATAATACAATTCGAGTATACTGATAAAATTCCTAGTTTTTATGAATATTACTACAGCCGACATATTTAATTTTCTAGAGTGATTATCTCGCAGATAAAAATTTACCCACGAAAAGTTATTAAGTAGCCTCACAACACGGATCAAGTTATGTGCCCAACAAATTTTTATTTCCTCGCCAGCTTTAAATTGATGAAAATTTGCATAATTTCTTATTTTAATAGGAAGATAATCCACTCTACAACTTTGGCTTGACATGAAACAAAGTGGCTTATCTGTAATCCAGCTCTTTGAAAATTTCAAACTTTTATTTCTGGTGATTACCTTTTATAGATTATAAAACCATGCGATGGAAATCTACGCATAAAAATTGCCATCGCACAATTTTTATGCGTAGATTCGCGTGGATTCTTTACAATTTTCTAAAGGTGTAAAATAATTTTTAATGTATTTCATTGTAGCTACGGTCTATCCGAATTATGTATAATTAAGTAGGCACTGCAAGTGATTTTATAACTGCAAACAGCTAACTTAGCTGGCCTACTCTTTTTAGAATGGCAATTTCTCCGATAACTCAATCTTGATTCAAAGTTGATGCGTTAATTTTTTAAGCACTTTCTTTGATAGTCTATTTTAATATTAATATGATTGTTTAAATAAAATTCAAACTAAGTTATACTTATTTTTAACAGTAGAAACGGTATGAAGGTCACTTTGAAACATGACCTTCACATCTGAAGGCATTATTATGAATATGTCTTGTAATTCATCAAAAATAATATATTACACAAATACAAATATTATTATTAACTAGAGTGATACCCACCCGCTTCGCTGGGTTTAAAAGTAAAATTGAAAAAGATTGCTCTCTCTTATACCCATTCTACAACACTCGAAATAATGATAAAGATTGTTTTACAAAGGTAAAATATATCTATGTTTTCTATTTTTTTAAATGTATAATAGTCTTAATTATTCATTGAGTATATCAGAAAAGATGACTGTGAAGTATTTTATATTGATTATTTTTACAGAAATCTGTAATTTATGGTCATGTCAAATGACTACTTTTACAGAAATCTGTAATTTATTATAATGTCAAATTAAATTAATTTTTAAAAATTTTATTAACATATCTTTATAAATTATATCTTATGTGTTATTTTGAAGTATGAGCTATATTGCTGTACAGTTTCATTAAAAACCATTCGCTGGTTTTAGCGTGAAAGCGTAACAAACAAACAAACAAACATGCTTACTTTCGCATTTATAATATATAGAGATAGAGAAGAGATGGTTCTTGTATCATAACATATACCATACATACATCATCATTTTAATAAAAATAAAAAGAATGCACACATAATTAAATTTCAAAAAAGTGGTTCATCTTTCATTTGTAATAAGAATCATCACATAAATATAAATATATATAAACAACTTTTAAATTTATTAAAACCACATTTCACTTTTAAAAACACATATTAAAATAGAATAAAAATATATTTTTAATATGGTTTATATGCTCACACAACCTCCATTTTATTATTAATTTTATCAAATTATTTTTCTTAGACTTCCAGCGATCGTAAAAAATGAGGCAGAAGCAATTAAAAAAATAACTAGTAAATTGGCATCATTTGCACTTCCTGGGCCTATAGCCTGTTAGTTATTTGTGATTTATTATCCCATGTATAATATATGAAATATACATAGTATATTAAGTTTAGTCCCAAGTTTGTAACGCTTAAAAATATTGATGCTACGAAAAAAAATTTGGTATAGATGTTCATAGAATCATCTAATTAGTCCATTTCCGGTTGACCGTCCGTCCGTCTATCCATCTGTCAACTCGATAACTCAAAAACGAAAAATGTTATCAAGCTGAAATTTTTACAGCGTGCTCAGGACATAAAAAGTGAGGTCGAGTTTGTAAATGGTCAAATGGAACCATTTTGTAAACCGTTAGAGATAGAACAAAAGTTTAAATCTAAAAAATGTTCCTTATAAAAAAATAAACAACTTATGTTTGAAACATTTTTTCGTAAACATCACTATTAACCCAACTTATATAGTATGTATTATATGAGAATATCAGTTATGTATGTGTGACATGTATGTGTAATGTGACAGTGTAATCAACACAATCTATACATGGTATTTTAACAATTAACTCAGTCAATTGTTTTCACTTGTTTATTATAACTTTGCATAACGATCGAGCTAATGAAATTTTTTTGGAATAATGTTTGCATCACATGTTATATAAGAACAGAGATCAGTGCTGGCCTTAAGATGGGTCGAGTAGTACCTTTTGCTCCGTTGCCCGTACCAGAAGACGCCCTATAATGTTATGTAAACCTAATTTAAAACCTAACCAATTATATTAGAAGACTTTGAAAGTGTTTTGGCTGTATAGTATTTAGTCGCCGATCTTTAGACATCAAAACTATACCGAGCGTAGTAACAACTTAGTTATTGTATATTGTGTTACGGGACGCCATAAGGTAATGTCGCACCAAAACTTAGAAGAATCAACACAGCCAAAAAGTTCACTTCATGTGCTTACATTTCTTAATGTTTCAGAAAATTTGATCGAAAACTATTTCCGTTAAGAACGGCACATGGTCCTCAGTCCATCAGCATGGTCCTTGCCTCGCGTCAACCCCTCGGTAATGCTTAGTGACGTGAAGAGAGATTTGCTCACGCCTTTTGCACTCCTTCAAATATGTTTTCGAGCATGAGCAAAATGCTCATAACGCTAGTGCTGACGGATTAATTTACAATATCTTCTTCTTGTAGGAACTGACTAAGCACATGGACGTTGCAATATATAATTGTAGGTTACTATATTTTTACACCTAATAAAAACGATGTAATCTAAGATAACTCGATGAGATTTTTACTTCTTATTGTGGGGAAAGTGAATGTATGTTGTATCTATATGTATCTTTGTAAATAATAACTAACTCACCGCACATGCACAGAGTCCGATTAAATTCTTTACTCATTGGTCAGTGGAGGTCATGTTTATCCATAAATAAGTATAGAATTATTTATAAATCTAAATAACTTATTGTATACATCTTTGATATATTGATAGGCAATTAAAAAAAATTGCTGCCATTACAAGTAGGTAATCATTTTTATTTATTATTCATTATTTTCTATCATTTCTTTTCTCTCATTTAACTTGATGAAACCCGAAGAAAAATCACGGTTTAATTACATATTCTTGACAAAATGACATTTTATACTTTTAAAGTAATGTACTTTCAAAACTGCATCCCAATATTTCACTTCTTTGATCTTAAACAAGTCATATTTGTTCCTAACGTTAAGTTCCTAACAAAAGCTTGCCATGAATTTTGGAAAATGCAAAAATATTTTTATAACTGTCAATTTGTATTTTTTATCAAGCATAATGAAATTTTTATGTTATGTCATAATGAATATCCTAATCAACCTAAACGTAATGTACTGGATTGACTACTAAATCAGAAGTATGTCATTTTTTAACTAATACTACAATTATTTCATACAGTAAAAACTAAAAGTAGCAATAAAATTAAATTCTTTAAAAAATCAGACCAGTATTTGACTTCTAAATTAAAACCTTAAATTTCCAGAAAAATATCTTGTAAATAAAAAAAGTAGGCGCTGAAATTATAATTTATAAAAGTACGAAAATAATATAGTTCCTACAGGGTGCCCACGACACCTCTCGTTCTTTTTTGATAGCGCAAACGTCAACTGCTTTAATTAGAAGTTATTGAAGATTTAGTTCCTTTTTAGAAAAAAGAGAGTTGAAAAATATTTTAGAAAAATTTTACACGTTCACCAAGATGGGTAAAATACTTGTTCAATGAAGAGTAAAATATTTGTCCCTTCTTTGAATGGATTTTCGACTTTAGTAAAAATCTTCTTCTTCTTTTTTTCCTAAAAGCTAACAATATGTTCAATGACCGTTACAATCGAAGATTAGGCCACCATCAATAATTTACAAACCTTCGTGATTTAACTATTCGAGATTTTATTAAATGATATAACAATTAATTAAAATTTTGTATCGAACTATTTTAAAGTAACCTTTTCAATCATTTTGAAAATATCAACAAACGTCAATCTCTTAATTTAATGATCGGAAACAATTTTTGTAATCGTTTTCTATTGTCAGTTACTTTAAGAAATATATCCTGTTCTGATCAGTGACCATTGGAATAAAAAACTTTCTATCATTTAAAACAAATCGTTATTACCACAATCATTAAACATTGAATGCAAATATTTTATAAAAGCCAGTCAATCAATCACTAACTAAGTAAATTTAAATATAATTAACTTAAATACAATATAAAATTATTTAAATTAATTCTAAATAGTAATTAAATTCAACTTAAGCTATTTTATCGGATGATTGCATCTTATAAATATATAAAGAAATTATTTAAAAAAGTGAAAATTAACAATTGAGTTAATTGTAGAAATATCCTAAGACAATGTTGAAAATTAGTGCTTGCATTATTTTATAAATTTTGTACTAGAATTTATGCTCTATCTGTTACTGATTCAAAAGAAGGTCCAACGGATCCATGACCAAATTAACTAATAAATGTTACGAACTCAAAGCACCTTTTACATTCTGAACTCGCTACGAAATTTCTTCTTTTTTTTAATTAGATGATTTTATACACACCTATACCAAGTTTTTGTTTTGTAGCATCAATATTTCTAAGCGGTATAAACTTGGAACAAAAATGAATATATTCTGGTATATTTTATATATTAGGTACAAAATTATGCATTAGTATGTGGAAATTATTATTTTAATGATCTATTTGCATAATCATTTTCTTGAATAATTAACATTTTCTGTCCTTTGTTCCATGTTATATAGTTAGGAAATTTGTGTCGAAATTGCACATTCAAAAAAAAATTTTTTTTGAATGTGTAAGATTTGTATTTTTGGGAACTCCTTTTGGACAAATAAAAAGCCTCAAGGTACAAAAATAAACTTTTCGCTAATATTATAAACTCAGATATATGCTCTCAGAGACGTACATTATTACCATAATTAAAATTTTAAACATAAATTTTTTTTAAGAACAAATTTTACAATATGAGAGCTTATAGCCGAACTGATTGTATGTGTCAAGATTAAAGTTGTGCATCTTTGTTCTTATCATCATTATGATTAAGTAAGCCCATAGTCTATTTATTTCTCTGATCATTAAACTAAATTTCGTTACAATTTATTCAACAAATTATATTTTTATGAGAAAAACTTGTCCCGTAAAAGTTATTCCAGCATAATAACCATGCAGTAAACACTAATTTGTTTACGGTATTCGATTTTTTTCGAATAAAATAATAAAAATATTCCAGAGTTAATAAAAAAAACTGATTCGGAAAAAAAATTGAATAAAAACCAGCATCTACAATATTAAACGCATTGCCAACAATATAATTATTTGGGTGCAGAACAGAGCTACCGCCTGAGGTTGCAAATTTACCAAATTCACCATTCCAGCAATTCTGTTTATTAAAAAATATAGATAAACATAATAATATTATTACATAAATTATGAAATACTTGTGCAGAATATCTCATAAAACGTAGAATAATTGACATTAAAAGAATATATTGAAACAAATTTTTACAAATCTTTTTTAAATAAAACACAAATAATGGATATATAAATACAAAAAAACACCGACAAAAACGATTTTTTTCTCTCCAACCTGAGCCGACTTTCTGAAAATATAGATAAGAACACTCTCGATTAAAATAGCTTTAAAACGAAACAAAAATCAAAATCAGTTCATCCGTTTATAATGACTCAGGCAGGCAGACAGGCACACACAGCGGTCAATCTTATAACACCTCTAATATAATGAAATTATAGATATTTCGGCGATGTGGCACTAATTTCAGTTGTGCGCGTAATGAATAGAGGTAGAACATACATATGTGTGCTTAAAAATTGATGTCAAAAATGATGTCATTTTTTTTGAAATGATTTTATTCCACGAATATAAAGCCTTCTTTTAATGCTTTTCAATTTTATCAAACGATGTGATATTTGATACGGCTACGGTTAGAAAAAAAAGAGTATCACTTTATATGTAATAACATAGGTTGTAGTCCAGCAAATATCAGTGCACGTGAATCGAAAACTATTCGACTAAAATTTCGTTTTGGCTACATTTTAAAGGACAAGCTTTTATTGTAATAAAAAGTACAAAATAAATGTTTCTACGAGTCACTCATGCCTGTCAATTTGGAAAAGCTGGAGGAGCTCTAATTAAAATACACAGGATGAGTGGCAAATAGGCAATATAGGCATGTATGAGTGGCTCTAGGGGAAAAAATTTCTTTCTAATTGTTTGTACAATAAAAAACTTCTTTTTCATAAAAAAGAATTTTGTATCAAATTTTTGCAGTTAAATCTAAAAAACCTATGAATATCAAATATGGTGGGAGCGATGGAAATCGTATGTATATCAAATATGGTGGAAGCGATGGGAAAATTTGAAAACCCTTTGATTTGATACCCACATCATATGGGAGAACATAAGAAATAATCAGTCCGCCATATTAGATTTAGAATGACGTCATTTAGCTATCCATGCATTATCATCCAAACTACACGTGTATGCAAAAATTTTTGCTCAACCGGATAACTGCTTTGAAATTTAGTTGCAATATTTGATCTGTACACAAATACGAACATTGCAAGTTAAATAAAAGTTTGTATTAAACGAAGTATGCCCTTTTACTTGTTCCAGTACTGCACCTTTTTATAAACCGGATGTGTGTAGATGTACCCATCCAATGTTTTTATAATACCAAAAAATGATGTCCAAACTCATATGCAAATATAATTTTAATAAATAGAAAAACGTTTGATTTGACCCTTGCTCACTCATAATTTTAAATACTTTCTTTCTAAACTTATAAAAGTTATTGATGTCAATTTAAATTGGATTCAAGACATATAATTTATTACAAAAACTAGTTAAACAATTAAGTGCATTAAAAAACAAAATAACTTTAATACAATATACATAAAAACATGTAATTACTTTATCATGTGATGTCCATCCGAACATATACAGATGTTTTATTGAAATACTTTGTATCTATTTCTTCAATATTGGTCCGGGAGATGGATGGGCAAAATCCGTGCGAAATATGTGTACACGGAATATTGTAGTAATAAAGTACTAAAGTGGAAGATTGCTGTAATACTACGTTTCTTGGCCATTTTTCGTTATGTATAGGCGTGTCTAAAAAGTTTTCAAAGGAATTTAAATTTTGAGGGCGTATTTCTCCCCCCTGATGGAGGTTAAGAGATCTAATCCGGCCCGGGAGACAATATGATAACTTTGGCTTGTAAAAAAATCACGACGTAGCAATTTCGTAAAGATTTTTCCCGTTCATTTATACCATGTATATATGAAATATATCAAGGTATACTAAGGTTAGTTTCAAGTTTGTAACTCTTAAAAATATTGATGCCGCGAACAAAATTTTGGTATAGGTGCTCATAAAATTCCCTAATTAGTCCATTTCCGG
The DNA here is from genome assembly GCF_905475395.1 of Chrysoperla carnea. Taxonomy (NCBI): domain Eukaryota; kingdom Metazoa; phylum Arthropoda; class Insecta; order Neuroptera; family Chrysopidae; genus Chrysoperla; species Chrysoperla carnea. Next base: position 54,012,848 of record NC_058339.1, read on the forward strand.
TTGTCCGTCTGTCTGTTCGCCTGTTAACACGATAACTCAACAACGAAAAGAGATATCAGGCTGACATTTTGTTTTAAGTTTAATTTTTTTATTTATAGCGTTCTAAGGACTTAAAAAGTGAGATCGAGTTCGTAAATGAGCAACATGGGATCTATCTTGTAAAACGTAAGAGATAAAATTTTAAATGTAAAAAATGTAAAATAAACTTTTTGTTTGAAATATTTTGTTGTAAACATCACTGTTTACCCGTGAGGGCGCAAAAAATATATAGTACGTGTTATATGGGATTATCAGTTATATATGTGTGAAAAGTATATAAGCTTTTTGTGTTAATATAATTGGTGATTAACATGTATATATGTATACATGTAATTACTATTTTTAACAAACCTTAGAAATTTTAAATATAAGAAACTTTAGAATTTTTACTGAATCAATAAAAATGGATAATGAACTAGGATAGATTTTGTGGCGCAGAGTATATGTTTGGCTATCTAAGAGTGGATATCTTGTTTTTTCTTTCATGACGTACCAAAACAAAAAAAAAAAAAACCATTGCGTAATCAACACTGTCTATACATGGAATTTCAATTGTAAAATCACTACTGATCCGGAAGATGGATGAAAAAAATCCATGCGAAATATATGTTTACGGAGTATTGTGTAAAGTGGTAGATAGCTCGAACACTACGTATCTTGGCCATTTTCTGTTATGAAAATGGCCAACTGATGGGCGTTACGATATCGAATCCCGATAAAAAAAAACCGATAATATGATATGTCTTGTATTAGAAAGTCGATCCAGCCATTTCGTATAGATTTTTCACTTTTGTCGTTTTAATCGCCTGGGTCATGTGTATTTATTTTATTTTTACTTCTTTTTGCAAATCAATAACTTGAGTGAAATAATTAATTTTTGCAATTAAAATAGATAATTGAACTTATATGCTTTTTTTTTCTTATAAATTGTCGGATAGAATTTTGTTTTCACTTCGAAATCGAAATTTCGGATGTCTACAAGGGTCGCATTAGTATTTGTAGGCAAACGTGTGCGCATGCAAGTGTTTCTGCGTCTATTATAACGTTATTATCATTGGTCCTATTAAGCACAGTTAGTCTTTATTTTAAGGGAAAAGAATTAAGCTTAAAGATTCCTATCACAATATCAACCCTAGTAGCGCAGTTGGTTAAAGCTTAATCAATTCCGGTCACGTTATGCCTAGGGTAGCAGGTTGTGATGGGCTGATGTAGTGCATGGTATATGTATTAAGGAAGTGCATTCAGCCTGTCAAAATAATTGAGGAGCTGATAAATGAAATTATCAGCGGAAAAGGTGATAAAACACATATATGGTATCACTACGTTACGCAATATTCTACTCTAGGGCAAGTAATATTGCCATAGCAAACGAAAAGTGCTGGAAGATGGAAAAAAATGTTCAATGTTTGCCCCCTGAAAAGGTTAAGATACCATTTATTTAGCGTTAAATGTTAAAGTTAGAATATCTTTAATTTAACGACAACTAGCGTTTAGATGAAAAAGAAAACTTAAAAAAAAAAAAAAAAGTAAATATTAATGATTTAATAAAAACAATCTTCTTAATCAGAAGTTACTGACCCAGTCCCTATGGATATCAGCCACCACAGCTTGTTTTTTTTCTTACTTAGGTTAATAAAAAGAACTGATGATATCGTTTTTTTTTTTTTGTTTTTTTTTTTTACTTATGTTAATAAAGAGAACTGATGATATCGTAATTTAC